>NW_013667669.1:131691-133399 GCF_000517525.1 Limulus polyphemus
GGTGATGACTAGCTGCCTTCCCTTACACTGCTAAATTAGGGACGGCTAGCGCAGATAGCCCTCGTGTAGCTTTGCGCGAAATTCAAAACAAACAAATTCTCTATATCCATCCTTTTATTTTTCTGTATGATTTTCTATTTATCTCTAGCCATTTATGTGCCTGTCTACCTGTTTATCTAAGCTCTCTCTCAACCTTTATCTGTGTATTTGTTCGTCCACCTGTTTGTCTATTTTTCTGCGTATCTGCTTGTGTATATATAATCTTCTTTACCCATTTATCTATCTGTTCATCTAATCTCTATTTACCTGTTTTCTATCCATCTACCTGTCTGTCTGTTTAACATCCCTATCTGCATATCATTCACCCATATACCTATTTACTTCTCTATTGCCTGTAGAATCATCAGAGCAAAGAATGATTTAAATGTTTCCAGTACGGCGCATGTTAGCTAACTGTGACTTAGATCTGTTCAATACGGCGTGTGCTAACTAATTGTGATTTTTATATTTATTCAACAAAGTGTGTGATAACTAATTTGAATTACATTTGTCCAAGTTTTAAAATTAGAACACCCTATTTCTTAAAATTTTCCATTTTTTTGTAAATTGCGAATTTTTCTGATCGTTTTTATTCCAGTCTTCGTAATTTGCATAATGCAAGTTAAGCCCCTAAGCTATTACACATGATCAGTACAATAATTAACAAAGTAAAAAGGGAGCCATGAATTCTATTGAAGAGGAATGTTTCCACATTTCCTTTTTCAAATTGTTATCGCTTTACGTAAGTGGAAGATTGTTTTATTAACATTGAATATTGTACTGATAAGCTTATCATTAGCACTGAATATTTTACTGCTAGGCTTATAATTAACATTGAATATTTTACTGCTAGGCTTATCATTAACATTAATTCTTGCACTGTTAAGCTTATCAGCAGCAAAGAGTATTTTACTGTTAGGCTTATCATTAGCGTCAAGTCTTTTACTGTTAAGACTTTTCATTAGCATCAAGTCTTATGTTGTCTGGCATATGATTAGCATTGAATCTCGTCTGTTAAGCTTAGAAGCAGCAATGAGTCTCTTACTTTTAGGTTTCACATTTAGCGTCAAGACATTGCAGCAAGTAACACCAAAAACAGACAGTAAGTAAGAGTAAGTGTTTTACAAACAAAATAAGATGGTATGGTCTATTATTTATTTACTTTTATAGAAATGTCTATGTGAAAAGCTCTCTCTCTCTCTCTTTTGTACAGTATTCAGTACGTTGCTTATTTACTACGTTGTTTCTAGTACATAGGATCTGACTGATATAAGCCGTTATTCAAACAAATAATAACAGTTCGTTTTAGGGCTAAATTAACAGTTTAGACGACTTGAAAATAATACATAATATAGCACTAACGGAAGTAATGTTATCACTGTAGATTTTATTGTTTTCTAACACTATTTACAAATACCATTTATTTATCTTAATTCAGTGTTTCCGCACTGTAAATCATAGTTCACGTTTCCTTCTCCCACTTTGAGGCCGCACAAATACACTGTACAAGTGATGATCGAATCCCTGTATTCGATCACACATTAGCAGCCCAAGAGTTAGCGGTGGTTGCTGTTGGCTAACTGCCTTCCCTTCCTATCAGTTCGGCCCGGCATGGCCAGGTGGATAAGGCGCTCGACTCACAATCTGAGGGTCGGCGGGTTCGAATCCG
>NW_013667669.1:134100-150424 GCF_000517525.1 Limulus polyphemus
AGTTCAAAATTAGGGACGGCTATACGCAGATAGTCCTTGTGTAGCTTTGCACAAATATTCTAAAAACCAAACTACTTCAATGTTGTCCCTAGTAATAAAGCGACAAACGTGAGAGCTTATAACGCTAAAAATTGAGTTTGATCCCTGCGGTGAGCACAGTACACTAGTCTATTGTGAAGATTTGCGCTTAAACAAACACTTAAGTGTTTTGCGAGTAAGAAATAACTTCGGAATGATAAGATGGAAAACCTGCCTACTCATCAATTTCCAGAATTTCTATACATGCTTAAATATACAACAATTGTTTGAAGATCATTGATCCCTAAGTCTCCACCATTGTTAGAACCCTGAAACAACATGTTTTTTGACATCAGAGGTTTCATCCATTACAACAATATTTCACGAGTTTCTGAATTCCGCGAGAACAATTTTAGAAGGTTCGTAGATGATTCACATACACACAAACAAACACAAAACAAAAATCATTTAACTTTTATTAATAAAAACATCCACGAAACCTTTCCCCCCCAAAAAACAACAATACCAATTTCGATAATGCCGAATTGATTCCTTCTATCAATAGTCGCAAATAAATCAAGAAATAATTAAATGTTGTGTTATTATACACTAAAACACTTCTTTTCATTTTCGGTTCGAAAATCGAGGCAATATCTCATTCAAGACAACTTATGATAGGAACGAACTGAATAAATAGAACTTCTGCGAAGTCATATGCATATACATACATGTATATATATATATATACATAATATTGATATATTGGATTCTTCATCATAGCGCACAAGTCAATCACTTTACATCGTCAGGCAACTTCCATCTACACCAGATTAATTTTCCAGGTAGAAAGACAGTAATCTCATCGACTAAAAAGTAGCTAGGTTATTTCGGGCTATAGGTTGATAGACAAAAATAATAAAACAAAGTGTATATCACACTTTCCTGATTACAGCTGTAACATAAAAAAAATATTCGACAGAAGCCAGTGCTGTTAAGTGATGACGATCTCGCATGGAATAATCTATTACTTTCTTGAGACAGACAATTGGATGGAAAAGGTGAGGCGTTGTTTCCAACGTGAGCCTAGCCAAGAACGCATGTAAACAAACTACAACAGAAACGATAAAAAAGAACCAACAGAAACAAACGACCAAGCATTAAATGCAAATGTGTGGGTTGGAGATATTTTCCAGAATGTCTGAGAAATATCATCATTTACTTCTTCACAAGAAGCCGTGGTAACACATTGGTCAGTGGTAAAAGCTATCTAGTAGGTCCAGGCAACAGTACACAACATATTCAAGAAGGATATCCATTTGCAAACGAGGCCAAACACGGTAGAGGTTCATTTATATAAGGCTTCCAGACATATCTCCCGTTCAATTGTTGCATACCTTAAGCAGCTGGAGAATGACACAAGTATTCTTGCTATTCCATAAAAAGACATATTGGTCAAATCGCCGGACGCAGCGCATATGAATTTCTGTGCGATCGTACTTTAGAAACAGGCGGTAGGAAACCGTCCTCCTCGAACACTCGATAGATAATAGAAAGTAAGCATGAAAGAGTAGTGTGCTTTAGACATGACATATTTACGGTGAAGCATTTTACAATGAAAGCTATGCTGGAAGGCTATTGTCAAGATGCACGGTCGTCAGATATAACATGATCAGACATAGTGACATGAACTTTAACAACTTGGCTAAGGCTGCAGAATGATTTTCACATAACATACTCATCCTTTGTGTATTGTTCAATACCTTCATACTAAACAACTTAAACAATTAGATTTTGTGCCAATACCTTTCCACAGATGTCTAGAATTCCCTGAACATATCAATGATCTTAGGCAGCTCTGCAGGTTTATCTTTCTATATTTGAAGATAATCCATACACATATATAAGATACTTTCAAGGTATTCCTTTTTTTATAATTTTCATATTTTGTCCTGTTTTATTTGCAATAAAAATAGCATATAAGTAATTTGCTGCGACAAATGAACCTTCTGTATAACCAGATTGTTTGCATAAGCCCTAAACTTGAACCATTTATTTTCTTTCGTCGAGCATAATAGACTCAGCGGAGAATTTTACACTGGAATATTTCCCTACCTGTATTAATTTATACATTAATCCTCAGACTTCCATCAAAGAAACTCACCTTCATCAGAAATTCTAAGTTTTTTAGGTCCAAACCTCACTGATTGTATTTAGCTGAGGATTTAGGTACTTATTTAGTGCTTTAGGCTTAAGTATGCAATGGCATACAGTTGGTTTCAAAAGTGGGGTGTAAAGTTTCTGTAGCTAAGATATGCATGATGGTATTCTATTAAAAAAATTATTCAATTCTTATAAAAACGCGGGAGACATGTTTTCTATGGAAGTTATACCTGTGTAATGGTGTTCCTAAAGACTAGACCCAGGCCAAAGGCGAAAACTGAGTCTATTAAGGCTATGATATGGATTATGAGATTTCTATTTTGGTTTTAGTTATTATTTGTATTTCTTACATTTATTTGTGCTGTTTTAAACAATAGTATTTAATATACAAAGGCTGTCATACGCTCATTGCATTCAACTAGTGACCCCTCTCCTGAGTGAGCCCCTCCTGGAGATAAGACACTAGAGATTTCACAGGGAAATACTAAACAGAGACAGAAGAATAAATAGAAATGATACTGCATGTCACGCAAAAAATTGTCCGGAAACTATGCACATGGAAGGAAGACATGAGAGATTTTCCTCGACCGTGACCATCATTCTTGGGAAGATTTTGTGCAACAATTAAGTTCAATCTGTTTACAAAAAAAAAGAAAAAAAAGGATAAAGTAATATGTTGCACAAAACATCGAAAATATTCATTCATACATACGTTAAACATTTCGTATGGTTATTAGCATGACGGACTATGAATCCAACATTGGTTTGTTAAAACGTGGTCCGCATTTTGGGGCTAGGGGTGCTTTGTAAGACGGCCGGCCGAATACTATATTTCGGTCAGAGAAGAGTAGCAAGAATTTGTAGTGGGTACTGTTGACTAGCTGCCGTCCATCCAGTCTACCAGTTCAAAATGGGTACTGTTGACTAGCTGCCGTCCATCCAGTCTACCAGTTCAAAATAAGGGACGGCTGTATGCAGAAAGCCCTTGTGTATAACTTCGCACGAGATTCAGAAACAAGTTTGTTTGTTTTGAATTTCGAGCAAAGCTACACGAGGGCTATCTGCGCTAGCCGTCCCTAATTTAGCAGTGTAAGACTAGAGGGAAGGCAGCTAGTCATCACCACCCACCGCCAACTCTTGGGCTACTCTTTTAAAAACGAATAGTGGGATTGACCGTCACATAATAATGCCCCCCACGGCTGAAATGTCGAGCATGTTTGGTGTGACGTGGATTCGAACCCACGACCCGCAGATTGCGAGTCGAGCGCCAAAAACAAGTAAAAAGTTAATTTAATTCTTGTTTTTCTTGTGAGAAATGATGACAAAGCCAAATTAAATTCTGTAAAAGTACATCATACCCTGAAGATAAAGGGTCAAGAATGGTCTAGTGGTTAGCGTGCCGGACTATAGATATGCGGGTTCTACGTTGGCGTCTCGTTACCACAAAAAAATCGCTATCCGCACTTTGGGTCGTAGGTGTGTTATAAGTGTGAAGGTCATATCTCGCTATTCAGTCAAATAAAAGTAGCCCAAGAGTTGGCAGTGGGTGCTGTTGACCATTTATTTCATTCTCCAGCTGTCTAAGGTATGCAACAATTGAACGGGAGGTATGACTGTAAGCCTCGTTTGCAAATGTATATCTTTTTTGAATATGTTGTGTGCTGTTGCCTGACCTCCTAGATAGCTTTTGCCACTGACCAGTTTGTTACCACGGCCTTTTGTCAAGAAGAAAATAATGGTATTTTCCAGACATTCTGGAAAGTATCTTCAATCCACACATTTACATTTAAAGTTTGGTCGATTCTGTTGGATCTTTATTATCGTTTCTGTTGTAGTTTGCTTACGTGCGTTGTGTTCTTGGCCAAGCACATTGGCAACAACGCCTCATCCTTTTCATCCAACTATTCTATATCAGAGTTTGCAACAAAGAGAAATTAATAGATTATTCCGTGTAAACTCTTCATCACTTAACAGCCCTGGCTTCTGTCGAATCTTTGGCGGCTTTTGCCACTGACCAAAGTGTTACTAGAGATCGCCCTTTGATAAATATCGTTGGGGTACGATTTCTTACAGATGGTCCTGGTGCCCTAGACAACAATATTCCTTTGTTTTCCAATGCAGTTAAGTACAAGGGATATCTCTGTCGCCCCCCAGTGGCACAGCGAAATGTTTGCGGCCTTACAACGCTAGAAACCGGGGTTTCGATACCCGTGATGGCAGGGCACAGATAGCCTATTGTGTAGCTTTGTGCTTAACTTCAAACAAACAAACAATATCCCTGTCTTCAAATCCCTGATTTGAACATATTTGTATGATCTGAGTGAATGAATATTTTCAATAGAAGGAACCGTTACATACCCTTCCCCAAAACGATCAATTTTCAATGGCATCACACTTCTTACAAAACGCAAAACAATGTCAAAATGTACTTCTGATACATTCCGTTCTACTACGACATTGTATCGGTTGTAGTTGTCAAGTGAATGAAGTGACTTGCTGATTTGTAACCAAACCATTTTAATATAACGTATTTAACACTCTTTATAGCGTATTATATTTTAATTATTTCGTATCTCAGTTTCTATTCATATTATTGATGATAGCTATTGCCATATATGCCAACAGAGTTTGTTATGCAAATAAGAAAAATCCGCAATATGCAATGAATTTTAATATAAAATTAATGTC
Organism: Limulus polyphemus; assembly: GCF_000517525.1. Taxonomy (NCBI): domain Eukaryota; kingdom Metazoa; phylum Arthropoda; class Merostomata; order Xiphosura; family Limulidae; genus Limulus; species Limulus polyphemus. Next base: position 138,967 of record NW_013667669.1, read on the forward strand.
ACGCGAAATAGCCTCATAGTTAAAAATTAAAAACACTAAATTCTTGTTTTAGAAACATGACTTTTCACATATAGGGCTGTAGGAATGGGGGAGGGGATCGATTAAAGATACTTCATCTACATCAGCCATAAATGAGATTTTTGCGCACGCTTCCAATCTGATTAAATTGTGATGTTCAACCAACAACAACGACAAAAAAATGCCCGGGAATGGCCAATTGGTTAACTGGTGTTACGTATTGGAATTTCAAATGGGTTGAAACTGAGTCAAGTTGTAATTTAAATTTAGTAGCTCAATTGTACTTTGGATTTACAGTTAAGTAAAACCCGATACATTGTCAGTTTATGATATTTGCCAACAAGATTGATACACAGTTTTCTTTTTTAACACAAATGCGTTTCAATATACACACAACAATACAATTTACAGTAACAATTATCACAAGTAGTTATTACAAACAATGATTTACAAACAAAAGTTGCACAAACTTACAAGCAATATAAAGACTTCTTTCTAGTCTGGAACTTCTTCGATATCTTATCAAGGGTTCACGATGAGCAAGTTAATTACGAGTTGATGTAGGTACGATTCACTTAACGGGAAATTAGCTAGCTTTGTCCCTTGTTATTCGTCGGCCACACGCCGATTAAAGGTCGAGTTTCTTTTGCCGCTGAAGTTATATAATATCTTCGTAAAGGTTCAAATGTCCAATATGAATCCACTGAAGTTCAATATTTGGAATGCTCGAACTTTATAAATGTCCCTGGTCAAATATCTGAAGTTTTCCGATTGATAAGCATTATAACAATCGCAGTTATAGCTACCAAAGTTTATAGCACACTGATTATAGCAAACTAATAATATATATTCCCCTTTTGGCGTGTCGCATTGGTTATATTTATAGGCATGTGGAGGTTGTCTAGAAAGTTCAGATTACATAACAATACAAATTTATCCGTTTACGTACATATATATGTGTTGTTGATTCTTACACTCGAGAATCTTCTACAACGTTGGAAAATAGGCAGTAGTTTCGCAATATATATTTAACAGTATAAGCTATGCATGTTTCTAAATAGAAATTTAATCTAAACAAACGTTGATATTAAAATAAATATATAATAATAAATTCGTTACAACTCCCTCCTTAAAGAATTAAAAATTGGCTTTAGACAATTCTTAACTAAGACATTATATATATATATATATATACATTGGCAACAATACATTAAATATAATACATTATTCAAAAGATTATACCACTTCAATAATCATTACAGTATACAAACACAATTAATACAAAAAACCTTATGATCATAAAATTACATAGCACGTGAAAGTGCATCAGTACAAATTTTATCAACCCCTTTGACATGGATTATCCCCAAATCATACTCCTGTAGTGAGAAACTGCAATTTAACAGTCTTCTTTTTTCTTTCTGCCTTTTTTCTTTCTCTCTCTCTTTCTTTCTTTTCTTTTTTCTTTTTGATTAGATATTCCATAGTGGATAACAATACTAATACCATGTCCTCTGGACGGAACTTACGTTCTTCAAAATCTGGGATAGGTTTCAAAGGAGTAACAGGAATTTTCTGGTTAGATTTTCTGACTAACTGACAGGTGTGACAAATTTGACAAAACTGAGAAACACCTTGCCTAATTTTTGGCCAAAAGAAATGTCTCATAATCTTGTCACATGTCTTGTTGACACCTAAATGACCTCCCATGGGGAGTTCATGGGCAACATTCAATATTTCAGAATGATATGCTTTGGGAACAACGATTTGATAAACAATAGCCCAGTCCTCAGAAGCTGGCACATCTAATGGTCTCCATTTCCTCATAAGCACACCATTTTTGAAAAAATAACAATTTGGAACTTTCTCCATTTCATCCTTTGGGAGTGCATATTTAAATAGTAAAGAAATCCTTCTCTTGCTCAGCTATCAGTTTACTTTTAGTAAATGGAACTTCACCAGGTGAATCAGATCCCTTACGTCCATCGTTGTTCCTCACCGAGGAATCATCAGTAGGACAATTAACCACAAGATCCTCGTCGGATCTAAAAAAATGTCTGAGACAAATCTATAATATCGTCCTCTGAATCCATATCTATCATTTGTTTTTGGCTTAATTTCTTAGCCTGAGCTCGAGTCACAGCAAACGAGGGAAACACATCAGGATTCTCCTCAAGGACAACACCATTCTTAGATGAAACATTGATCAGCTCGTTAACCATTTTAGGTTCGGCAACAACTTTCCCCCACCCAAATCGTTTCCCAACAATAATGATACACCCTTAATTGGCAGAGTAGGACTTACTCCAACCACAAATGGTCCCGAAACTAGGTCTGATGCTAAATAAATGTTATGTGGAGGAACATTAACAAAGCCACCCTCAATATCCTGAGCAATAACAGACTCACCAGTGACAGAACTCGAATCTAAAGACAATATATCTTCTAACAGCAATGACTGAGTCGCCCCAGTATCACACAGAATACGTATGGGTATGGAATTGCCAGTGTTATTTGTCAAAGACACAGAACCAACAGACACAAAAGATCTGAATTCTTCTCTGATTACATCAGCCTTTATATCAGTGGCCAAATCAAAAACATTGGGTGATCTGGTGAAACTATGTCCACGTGTAGACACAAACACACTGGGTGTTGCCTCCTGTTCTTTTTTTCTTTTTCAAGCACCAACAATCGGACATAACATGACCAGGTTTTTTACAAAAATGGCAGACAGGCCTTGATTGTTTTAAAGACGTTTTATCCTGACTATCAGAATATTTCGAACTAGAGGAGCTGGATTTTTTAAAAGGATTCTCAACTTTAGTGGATTGAACCGATACATGTTTTTGTTGAGATGGTAGGAATTTCTTTTTATGAAAAGTGGTTTTATGTGTTAAAGTGTAGTGATCGGAAAGAGTGTCTGCTTCCTGTAGTGTTTCAACTTTCTTTTCATCCAAGTAAGTTTTGAGGTCGTCACGGGCACAACGTTTAAATTCCTCAATTAGACATAATTGTCTTAGTTTGTCGAAACTATTGACAGTATGCATAGAATTGCACCACCGATCAAAATAAACCTCTTTTTCGTGGGCAAATTCCATATAAGTTTGATTATCTTGTTTGTGATAACCTTTAAACTTTTGGCGATAAGCTTCTGGTACTAACTCGTATGCTTTGAGAATAGCTGCTTTAACCTTATCATAATTCATACAATCTTCTAAAGAGAGAGCGGCTTAAGCTTCTTGGGCTTTACCAATTAAGATACTTTGTAATAATAATGACCATGGAAATATTTATCAACTTCATTTTCATTGAACGGTAGTACTTTAACATATCGATGAAGTTCAAAGTTGTCATTTTGCCTTGGTCGATCGGTGTTGAGTCTAATTTCCATTTATTTCAGCTTAATTTCTTTTTCAGCTTCATTATGAGCTTGTTTTTTCTCGGCTTCGATTCGAGCTTGTTCTTTCTCGGCTTCAAGACGTTTATTTTCTCTTTCAGCTTCAATACGAGCTTGTTCTTTCTCTTTCTCGGCTTCGATACGAGCTTGTTTAAGCTCGAGTTGTTTCCATTTTAGTTGGATCTTTAACTTATCTTCATCACTCAACCCAGATTGGCTAGTGGGTACACTAGAGTATTCCTCTAATGCTTCCTCGGGCAACAAATCATCATCGACTAGTATTTCGATAATACGCTTTTCAGTTCATTTTTCTCATTGATCTTTTAACTTCTAGTTCTAAAACTTTGGCAATTTCGAGCAATTCATTTTTGTTATAATTTTCTAGTTGTTCGAGGAAGGGTGATTCAAGAAAATCTTGATAATCAGACATGATCAAATCTTGTTGGCACTGATAAATATTAATTCAATTGTGATTTAAATTCTAATTTAGATCGAATTTTGTCTTTGATTCAGATCTCGGACGCGAGCCCTCAATTTATTATATTACCTATTAGAATTTCAAATAGCATGAAATTGAGTTAACTGATAAATTTGAATTTAGTAGTAAAATTGTACTTTGGATTTAGCAGTAAAAGTAAAAGCCGATATATTGTTAGTTTATGATATTTGCGAACAAGATTGATATACAGTTTTCTTTTTGAACACAAATAAGTTTTAATATACACACAACAATACAATTTACAATAACAATTATTACAAATAGTTATTACAAACAATGATTTATAAACAAAAGCAATATAAAGTATTCTTTCTAGTCTGGAACTTCTTCGATATCTTATCGAGAGATCACGATGAGCGAGTTAATTACGAGTTGATGAAGGTACTATTCTCTTCACGGAAACTAGCTAGCTTTGTCCCTCGTTATCCACCGGCCACACACGCCAATTACAGGTCCAGTTTCTTTTACCGCTGAAGTTATATAATATCTTCGTAAAGGCTCAAATGTCCGATATGAATCCACTGAAGTTAAATAATTAGTAATGTTCGAACTTTGTAAATGTCCCTGGTCAAATATCTGACGTTTTCCGATTGATAAGCGCTATAACAATCACAGTTATAGCTTCCAAAGTTTATAGCACACTGATCATAGCAAATTAATAATAGATATTCCCCTTTTGGCACGGCGCGTTGGTTATATTTATAGGCGTGTGGAGGTTTTCTAGAAAATTCAGATTACGTATCAATACAAATTTAACCGTTTACTTACATACATATATTGTTGATTCTTACTCTCGAGAATCTTCTACAACTTTGGAGAATAGGCCGTAGTTTCGCAATATATATCTAACGCTATAAACTATGCATGTTTCTAAATAGAAATTGAATCTAAATAAACGTTGATATTAAAATAATATAACAATAAATTTGTTACACTGGAGACTCAGGAAACCCTCGTACACAATGTGTCATGTGTTGTAAAACACCAAGTTAAGCGTCAACAGTGCCATGTGAAACACCAAGTTAAGCTAACCAAAGCCGTGATGTCATAAGAAGCACCAGGTTAAGCCAAACAAAGCTGCGGTGCTTTGAGTTCTGAGACACCAGTCTAAGCTAAACAAAGCCATGGTACAATGTGCTGTGAAACAGCAGGTTAACGTAAATAATGTTGTAGTGTGATGTGTTGTGAAACACCAGGTTAACATGAACAAAGCCACGGTGCCACGTGTTAGTAAAAAAAAAAAAAGTTTAAGCTAAACAAAGCAATGGTGCCATGTGACACATCAGATTAAGCTAAAAACAGCCGCGGTACCATGTGAAATATTAGGTTAACATTATTAAAGCTATGATGCCATGTGATGTGAAACACCAGGTTAAGCTAAAGAAAGCCATGGTGCCATGTTAAACACCAAATTAAACTTAAACACAGCCACAGTGCCATGTGAGACACCATGTTAAGCTGAAAAAAGCCATGTGGCCATGAGAAACATTAGGTCAACATAATCAAAGCTGTGGTGCCATGTGTTGTGAAAAGCCAAGTTACGCTAAACAAAGCCGCGGTACCTTGTGTTGTAAAACAACATGTCAAGTTACACAAAGCCGCAGTACCATGTAAAACATCAGGTTAAACTAAACATGGTGCCATATGTTGTGAAAATGATAAGCTAAAAAAAGTTGTGGTTCCACGTTTTATCAAATACTAGGTTAAGCTGAAGAAAGCCATAGTGCCATGTAAAACACCAGGTTAAACTAAACAAAGCAACGTGTTCTGAAACATCAAGTTAGGCTAACAAAAGCCGCTGTCCCAGATGTTGTAAAACACTGAGCTAAGCTAAACAAAGACATGGTGCCATGACTTGTGATATATCAGGTTAGGCTAAGCAAAGTCATAGTGCGACCTGTTGTATAATACTAGATTAAGCTTTAAAAAACCGTGGTACAGTGTGTTGTGAAATATCAGGTTAAGCTAAACAAAATCGTGGTTCCATGTGACACACGAGATTAAACTAAATAAAGTCTTGGAGCATGTGTTGTGAAATAGCAGGTTAAGTTAAAAAGAAAGGTGTGATGTCATGTGAAACACAAGGTAAAAGTTAAGAAAGTGCTATGTCATATGTTGTGAAACACCAGGTTATACCAAAGAAAGTCCGGTACCATGTATTGTAAAACACCAGATTAAGCTACACAAAGCCAAGATGCAGGTTAAGCTAAAAAACCGTGGCGTTATATGAAACACACCTTAAGCTTAAACAAAGCCGCAGTGGTTTATGAAACGCTAGGTTAAGCTTAAAGAAAGCCACGGTGGCATGTGTTGTAAAACATCAGGTTGGGATAAACAAAGGGCGGAGCCAGGTGTTGAGAAGTACCAATCTAAGTTAAATAATGCTACAGTGCCATCTGAAACATCGGGTTAAGCTTAAAAAAGTCATGGTGCCATGTGAAACACCAGGTTAAGGCTGTGATGTATTTGAAACACCAGCTTAACATAAACAAAAGCCGTGGTGTCATGTGAAACACATAGTCAAATTAAAAAAAAACCTCTGTGCCATGTTCAACGCCAGGTTTAGCTTAAACAGAGACGCAGTACTATGTGTTGTAAATTACTAATTTATGCTAAACGAAGCCGAGGTACCATGTGTTGTACAACATCAGATTAAGCTAAACAAATGGCGATGCCATGTGCTTTGAAATGCCACTTTAGGCTAAACAAAGTCCCGTGCCTTGTGAAACACCAGTTTAAAAAATCACAGTGTCATGTGAATCGCTATGTTAAGCTAAATAAAGGGTTTTGTCATATGAAACACCAGTTAAGCTAAATAAAGGGTTTTGTCATATGAAACACCAGTTAAGCTAAATAAAGGGTTTTGTCATATGAAACACCAGTTAAGCTAAATAAAGGGTTTTGTCATATGAAACACCAGTTAAGCTAAATAAAGGGTTTTGTCATATGAAACACCAGTTAAGCTAAATAAAGGGTTTTGTCATATGAAACACCAGTTAAGCTAAGCAATGCCGTGGTGCCATATGAAATACTAGGTTAAACTAAAACAAAAAGCTGTAATGGTTTTCAAACGAGACCCAAAACTCGAGCGCTTTGGAATAGTTCACTATTATTCTTCAGGAGAATAAAGAGTTATTCAAATTCGATGACGAGGAACCCACTTTGAGACTAATAATGGCTGGAGACGGCTTAAATGGGTAATGAAGAAAAACTTTAATATAAGTTTAACATGACAGCAAATGTACAACCGTCTCCAGCCATTATTAATAAAGAGTTATGTTTAATGAGTGTGATGAAATATATAGGCACGAATGTCGACGTAACAAACTAAATCTGACACCAGCAACTCTAGGTTATGATTGGCTAGTTCTCAAGGCTAATTCATATTGAACATCCGGTTTATGTGACGTCGTTAAGTTTAAAGAAAGCTGCGGTACCATGTATTGTAATATGCCAATGTAATCTAACCAAACCGCGGTACCACGTGTCCTAAAACATCAGGTTAAGTTAAAGAAAGCCACAGTGCCACGTGTTGTGAAATATCATGTTGAGTTAATAAAGCCACGATGCTATATGTCGTCATACAACATGTTAAGTTAAACAAAGCCATGGTACTGTCGGTTGTGAAACACCAGATTAAGCTAAATACAGCCATGTTGCTATGTGTTGTGAAAAACCAGGTTATGCTATTCGAAGTCGTAGCGTCATGTGAAACACCAGGTTAAGCTAACGAAAGTCGCCGTCCCATGTGAAACACCAGTTTAAGCTTATAAAAAGCCACAGCACCATGTGAAACACCTTGTTAAGCTAAACAAAGCCGCGGTACCAAGTGAAATACCATGTTAAGCTAAACAAAGCCATGGTGCCGTGTGAAACACCAGATTAAATAAAGCCGTGGTACCATGTGAAACACCATGTTAAGCTAAATAAAGCCGCGGTACCATGTGAAACACCAGGTTAAGTTAAACAAAGCCGTGGTGACATATGGAACACTTAGTTAAATTAAACTAAACATGGTGTATGAGTATCGAAACACTAGGCTAAGATAAACAAAGCCGTGATACTATGAGTTGTAAAACTTCATGTTAAGATAAACAAAGCTATGGTGCCATGTGAAACACTAGGTTAAGTTAAACAAAGACGTGGTGACATATGGAACACTTAGTTAAATTAAACTAAACATGGTAGTATGAGTATCGAAACACTAGGCTAAGATAAACAAAGCCGTGATAGTACGAGTTGTGAAACTTCATGTTAAGCTAAACAAAGCCATGGTGCCGTGTGAAACACCAGATTAAGTAAAGCCGTGGTACCATGTGAAACACCATGTTAAGATAAACAAAGCTATGGTGCCATGTGAAACACCAGGTTAAGTTAAACAAAGCCGTGGTGACATATAGAACACTTAGTTAAATTAAACTAAACATGGTAGTATGAGTGTTGAAACGCTAGGCTAAGATAAACAAAGCCGTGGTACTACGAGTTGTGAAACTTCATGTTAAGATAAACAAAGCTATGGTGCCATATGTTGTGAAACACAATGGTAAGTTAAACAAAGTCGCGGTGCCATGTGTTCTGAAACATGAGAGTAAGCTAACCAACGCCACTGTCCCAGGTGATGTAAAACACTAAGTTAAGCTAAACAATGCGCGGTGCCATGTGTTGTGAAACACCAAGTTAATCTTAAACAAAGCCACGGTACTATGTATTACAAAACAAGAAGTTCAGCTAAGCTAATCCGCGGTGCTATTTGTTGTGAAATATCAGTTTAAGCTAAACAACGTCATGGTGCCACGTATTGTGAAACACCAGGTTAGGCTAAACAAAGCCATGGTGCCATGTGCCACATAAGCTTAAGCTAAAAAATACCACAGTGGCAATGAGTTCGTGTCTATCCAACGTAAAGCCATATGAATTTCGTTTTATTAGGCTTATAGAAAAACTTACAGCTTTGGGAGTACAGAAAGGAAAAATTTAAGATTGACTATCGTCCAGGTTTACGTTAATTAAGAAGTAAGAACTGGCAATTGAAAAAAAAAATATGTGTGAATATGGAAAATGCTTAATGCATAATTTGTAAGGACAACTTATAGCGAATAATGAGTATATTCGTTGTAACAGTAAATATATAGGTAATTACCACTTCAAGTGCACTAATGTATCTGAAGTCAATTATAGGAAGTTATCAAACGAGAAAAAAACCATACGTGGTTGTGTGCAAACTGTAAAAGTGTGAAAATGAATGTATCAGGAAATGTTTCTTCTATGCGTCCAGCAGGCCCGTCAACTTCCCGATTTAGGCGGTAGTTCCCGATCTCCCTACACGCGACCAGGATCTCCCGATATCAACCTTTTTAATAATTTAACGAAACGAATAGAGTCGCAAAATTCAACTTCACAGAGTACCAACCAGGATAAAGTAAATATTTACTGTGTGACATTGTTATACTTTGTTGTGTTATACTGTCTGATTGTTGTATCACATTCCAGTGCATCGGGTGAAAGGACATTTTCAATGGTGAGAAAGATGGTAACAGAGAACAGGACTGATTTAGGGAATGACACAGTATGTGCCCTTTTAAACTGTGAGCTTAACTCAGATTCCTCAGTCAGTAAATACAAGCCCAGCAAGCAGGTATTGAAAGATGCCAAAAGTGCAACATACGAATATAACAAAGAACACTAATGAGGATATGTGTATTTTTGTATTTTTCAACTCTTACACACAAAGTGTATAACAATATTAGCAGATGACTGTGATTCTCTTAGTATATAAGCCCACTGTAAATGAAAAAAAAGAAAACATCATTTCAATCTTATAACTGTAAATAAATGTCTGAAGTTACCCACAATGAATAAAAGTGCACCTTTTCTTCTAAATTTTCTCGTGGAGCATACCCGCCCCCTCAGGGGACGCTACTCCCGATTTGGCACCTTTCAGTGTTGACAGGTATGGTCCAATATGAGATAAGGCAAGTAATAACACCTTTAAATATGTACAGGAAGAAACAAATGAAGTTAGTTATGAACCAAACGACTAATAATGTCTTTTGGTAGAAATCATGAAAGCATGGATACTGGTAATAATTCAGAATCGTTAAGAGAAATAAATGGAAAATTAAGTGCATTACCTGGTGCTAAAATGGAAATATTAAAAAATCTGGACTTTATTTATCTGAACACTATGATAGGTTTATTGGTAAAATAGAAAATGTTTAAAAAAATCAGGCAGAAACTAATAGATCACTACAGCTATTACAAAATCAGTGCAATGAAAAGGACAAGATGATATCTATCTTGAAAATTCAGATGATGAGTTTAAATCAGTATAGCAGAAATCGGAATAATGCAATACACAATATTCCTGTAATTCAATCAGAAAATACCGAGAAGTTAAAAAAATTATAAGTAAACTTATTAAAATATTTGAAGAAGAATATTCTAAACTTGAAGGTATTGAAACAATATACAGCTTACCTAAAAAAACAGTATGCGTGTTCCAGCTACTTTGATCCTGTTTTTACTTTCTGTTGTTATATTAGGTAAATCTAGAAAGTTCATAGTTCTTATCTAATAAAATTATATTTACTTTCTGTTGTTATATTAGGTAAATCTAGAAAGTTCATAGTTCTTATCTAATAAAATTATATTTACTTTCTGTAAATCTTCTCTCTTCGCAATATTTAAAACATTGCTTCCTTCCTCTTTCATGACAAATATTTTTCCATTTTTATACCAAATACTTTTTTATTTCGCTCTGATATTTGTTCTCAACAGAAGAGCACTGTTCATTTGAGTTACATTTTTATTGATTTAAATGAGCAACTTATCTTGGTTTCCTAAAATTTCTGAACAGTCTATTCGTTGTTTTCTTCTTACTAACCATTTTTCACAGGCCGTTCTATTAGTGTTATCTAATAAAATTATATTTTAGGTAAATCTAGAAAGTTCATAGTTCCTTTTTTCTTTAAACTTTTTATATTGACATGCAATACTGAAATAAATTCAGTTTTAAAAAACGTTACATTTTTATTTTTTGTAATCCAGTTTCTTAAATTTACAGTTGTTTGAAAATCACTTTCTGTTCTTATATTTCAAAATATTTTAGCACATGTGTTGAATGATTTAGATATTATAGTGATACCAGAAACTAATTCAACATTGGAAGAAAATGCAACTTTTAACTTACTATATTTTGTAAAGTTTACTAAAGATGTCTATAAGTATGAAGCAGAGGCTTTGTTCATTTTTATAGAAGTGAAATTTCATGTCATTTATAAATATATAACATAGAACCTGCTGAAGTGTTAAGTTTAAATATATCTAAGGTTTTTTTTTAATAATTGATATAATTACTATACGTACAATCTCCTAATACATTTTCTTCGATAATTTACAGTTATGGTTAAATTATTTAAATAAAAACAAAAATATTTTAATTATAGGTGATACTAGCTGGAGTACCTTTCCGTTGGCCCCCCAGTGGCACAGCGGCATGTCTGCGGACAGATAGTCCATTGTGTAGCTTTGTGCATAAATTC
>NW_013667669.1:151125-152195 GCF_000517525.1 Limulus polyphemus
TTATTTCAGTATTGCATGTCAATATAAAAAGTTTAAAGAAAAAAGGGTCTGGTACGAATTAACTAGTAATATTAGTAGCTCTCAATCATTATATGATATAATATTTACAACATTTCACACAGCTTAATATTAAGGAGAGAAAGATCAAAAATAAAAGACTAAATCGAGAATGGATTACTGATGAAATAAAACTGTATTAAAGAGCGTGATAGACTGTGGATGATTTACAAAAATAATCCAACAAATGTAAATTATAGCTGGAATTATGTGAAAAGTAGAAACAAAGTAATGAGCAAAATAAGATTATATATAAAAAACGATATTATCTCATAAAGTTTGATGATAAAAATAATATGGGAGATTATTAATGAAATGTTATAAAATAAATTAAAGACTTCAAGTGACGATGTTATCATTAGAAATGTCACATATAGTTACTACTGAAGATATAGCAGAAAAGTTTAATAATTATTATGCAGATTTCATGCATACATTAAATATATTGATAGTAGTAATTGTTTTAAAACAATTGTTTCTAATTCTTTTGATTTTCCAAGTATAACTAGTGACGACATAATAAAAATTATTAGTAAAATGGATATTGAAAAGACTCCTGGTATTTATATAAAATGTCTTTAAGACATACGACATTGCAATGATTCTTTTTGGAGACACTGGTTAAACTGTTAAATATGACTTGTGAATCATGAATTATATCCTATCAAGTAAAGATATCCGTGATGAGACCTATATATAAAAATGGTGAAAAAAATATGCTTTCAGTTGATCGAACAATTGCTATTTTACCAGTGTTAGAGAAAATTGTGGAAAGACAACTTGCTAATATTGTACAAATATTTACAAATTTACAAATATACAAAATTATATTACGAAGGCAATATGGTTATCAAAAAGGTAAAATTACAATTAAACTACCAGGAAGATTTTTTCAAAAGCAGTTAACGAATCTTTGAATAAAGGTAAGATTTTTGATGTATTATTTATGGATTTGTCTAAGGCAGTGGTTCTTAACCTTTTTTTGCTCAATGCCCCACCTCGACCCCTCAAAA
>NW_013667669.1:152525-154982 GCF_000517525.1 Limulus polyphemus
CCAGGAAGATTTTTTCAGAAGCAGTTAACGAATCTTTGAATAAAGGTAAGATTTTAATGTATTATTTATGGTTTGTCTACGGCAGTGGTTCTTAACCTTTTTTTGCTCAATGCCCCACCTCGACCCCTCAAAAAATTTGATGCCCCCCTTAATATAAAAACAAATTTGGTGTTGAAAAGGTATAATAATATGATGTACAATTTAGAAATTTAGTTTTGAGTCACGGAACGTTTTTCGCTCTTCACACCCAAATGAAAATTTTTCTTATTGTATCATTTTCAAATTGCCCCCCGTGTGGGGCGTACGCCCCACGTTCAGAATCACAGGTCTAACTTGTTATTTTATAAGTTGCAAAATATAGAAATAAGAGTTAAAGTGTTATATTGATTTAAAAATTTTACAAAATACGGATTAATTTGTACTAAAGTCAGAAATATTTATAGTAATCATAAAAAATTCACATCTGGTGTACCACAAGGCTCTATTTTAGGCCTTCTTCGTTTTTTAATATATATATATATATATATATGAAATAGCAAATATTCCTTTGAATTATTCTATTTATATGTATATCGATGATATAGCCTTAGTAATAAGTGATTATAATCTTACTTTAGCAATGTATGATATGCAAAAGGATTTTAATAATGTTTTGAAATGGCTGAACATAAATCATATCTATTTAAATACAGATAAAACTAAACGGAATATTTGCAAACTATCCTCCTTTGATTGCTCATGCTGGTTTTGTTTGATTAAATGTATTTTTCAAATTCATTTAACTTTAAGCAATCATGTATTTGTACTACAGTTGAAAATGTAACAAAAATTAAATATTTCAGAATTATCATTGATATTAATTTTCGTTGAAAATCACATGTAGAACATATATGTACCATATTCAGATTTTATCTGAATTTTATGTAAAATACATAATCTTCAATTTAATACTTCTCCTGTATGCCACTTGGTTTGTACATCTTTATGTCAGTCTGTGACCCATTATGGTATTAACAATATATGGGTTTACTTACAATTCTTATGTAAGTAAAATATTGTAGTTACAAAATAGTATATTAAAAAACCTTTTACCAATAAGAAAAAGAAATAATATGGTTGCTTATGAAAGAAATATAACTTTGAATATAATGAATGTGTTTAAATTATACCAACACACAATTATAATAAAGCACTATGTTTATTGCCTTTTAAAATTAGAAAAGATCATGATAAAAGTGCAAGACAAGAAAAGTTAGGTTATTATAAATTACCTGAAGTAAAAAATAACTAAGGAAAAAATTAATTGAGTTATCAAGTAACAAGTTAATTTAATACAATTCCAAGATATTTAATGGATATTGAAACATATGCTAATGTTAAAAAATGGGTAAAAAACTGGCTAATAACACAAAAATAATGTTATGAACTAATATGTACAATTTAAAAACATTCAAACTGATTATATGTTATATTATAATATTATTGTACTTTATGAGTATTATGTGATCAATTTTAATTTAATTTTAAATAGTACATTTCCTGCGGATAAGCTTTAAGCTTTGCGGGATGTTGTGTTAATAAAACTAATATTATTCTTTTAAGAAAAAGCTAAAAAAAGGCGTGATGTCATGTGAAACACCAGGGAAAATTAAAGAAAGCGGGGTTCCATGTGTTGTGAAACACCAGGTTATGCTAAACAAAGTCACGATGCATTTGATACACCAAGTTAAGGTTAAACAAAGCCGCGGTGCCATGCGTTGTGAAGTGCCGGTTTATTTGCTAATCATCAGAATATTTTGCTCGCACAACATAAATCCCTCTTGGGACGTGCATACACATTGCCCGAAACGTTTTTCATTTGATACAATCTGGTCCTTAAAATAATGCAAGGAACTACTTTCACAAAGTCGAAACCCTCGCGATATTTTGAATTATTTAAGATGTATTCAAAATAATTAAATAAATATACTAAGAGGATAGAATTTTCATAAATCAGCTTTATATAATGCCGTAGCCTTTAACGATGACTCGCTACTCATGCCCACATTGGTCGTATTAGCTAATACAGAAATATGTGTTTATACAGTGTATATGAAATACACTTTAAAATAATTTCTTTGTAATGAGCCCTCCAATTAAGCGATTGTCGGTAAAAGTTAATAAATTTAAATGAGGTTGTTTGTATATAGATTTTTTTTCCACGAAATTGCGAATTTCGTAGCATTTTCTAAGTATAGAAATTTATATACAAAGTTTTTTTGAGTTGCATTTACTTACTTTTTATCTTATTTTCCAGTTTAAGTTAACCATAGCCGCGGTATCATATTAAGCCATGGTGCCGTATAAGATATCTTGTTAAGCTAAACAAAATCATGGTGCCTTGTGAAACATCAGACTAAGCTAAACAAAGCCATGGTACCGTATAAAATATCTTGTTAAGCTAAACAAAATCATGGT
>NW_013667669.1:155819-161127 GCF_000517525.1 Limulus polyphemus
GTTAAACAAAAGGCGTAGTGTTGTGTGAAACACCAGTTTAAGCTAAAGAAACAACGATGCCATGTAAAACACCAGGTTAAGTTAAACAAAAGGCGTAGTGTTGTGTGAAACACCAGTTTAAGCTAAAGAAACAACGATGCCATGTAAAACACCAGGTTAAGTTAAACAAAAGGCGTAGTGTCGTGTGAAACACCAGTTTAAGCTTAAACAAAGCCGAGATACCACATATTGTATAACACCAAAATAAGTAAAGCCGCGGTGCCATGTGTTGTGAAACACCAGATTAAGCTAAATAAAGCTGTGGTACTATAAGTTTTGAAACACTAGGATAACCTAAAAAAGGCCATGGTGCCCTGTGTTGTGAAACCTAGGTTAATGTAAACAAAGCCGCGGTGTCATGTGTTATGAAACACCGCTTTAATCTAACAAAGCCGCGGTGCCATGTGAAACACCAAATTACGCAAAACAAAGCCCGTTACGATGTATTGTAAAACCCTAGGATAAGCTAAACAAAGCCATGTGGAACACCAGGTGTTAAGCTAAACAAATGTCGTGGTGTAATGAAATTATCCGACATATATAATAGTGAACCAAAGTTTTACTTATTCTTAGTTCTAGAATTATCGATGAAGTCCCATCGTCTTCTTCAATATGTTTTATAAACTAATTATACACCAAATTGCTTGTGTGACCAAGACTTTATAAGCTCCCTAATAATATGGGTTCAACGCAACTAAGTCGAAACAGAAATAACACCTATACTGTAAACAATCTCACTAATTACTACTAGGATCTTCCATCTGTTTTAATATAAAGTGAGTGTTCTGTTGTCACCTATCTTAATTGGTCACTTTAGACAGATTGTTGTAACTGGCAAAAACATCAAATTATATAATAACATGCAATATATGGACCACACCAGCATAGTGAACGAATAAAAAAAGGCGGTAATTTGAGGATTAAGAATTCCTCGATGGTTTGGTTTTAGTACAGTTCATGTCTGCAACGAAGCCAGTCAAGTGAAAGGATTCCCTCGAGGCAGAACATAATACAGCGATCAATCTCATTCAATTAGATTCAAAGAATCCCTACTTCATATGAAAGTAATATAACGTTCTTTTTTAGGGTTTCTTATGTAGATAGTTTTAAATGAAACTTGAGTATTCAATGTCTTAAAGCATAGACCTTGTTAGCTGTTTTACTGGAAAGTGAGTTAGGCTTAACTGGCTTAGGGTTGAGTGTAAGTATTGAGAATGCAGTACATTACGGTTTTAGACTTGTAATGCGATTATTTTGTTCATATTCGGTCTCCTGTTAATAGCCTGAAGCATCTTATAATGAATGCAAATAATCATTAGGGTGTAAGATTTCTCTGTTTGTTGTCAAGCTCAAAACTACACCGCTAAACCACTCGAGAGAGATAGCAGAATGTAAGGTAAAAAAAAAAAAATTATTCAATATAAGTAACTCTTAAGCAGCTTGACATTTGCTTGATTTGTTTATGGCAAAGCTACTAAAGTTGTCTGCCACCGTCCCTGGTTTTGTGCTGTTAACCAGAGGGAAGGAAACTGGTCAACAGCATCCACCGCTAATTCTTGGGCTGCTCTCTTTTTACATTATAACGCCCCCACTGCAGAAAGATCGAGCATATTCGGCGCCAGGTTTCGATCCCACGATGCTCAGATTAGAACTTATCGCCCTAACCACCAAGCCATGCTTACTTACAGCTTCCCGTAAAATCTTTTTTTTTTTTTTTGCAAAATCTGATTTGATATCATTGTTTAACCCATGTTAGTTTTATTCGTTTATTATACAAGAAACATTAATTACTTCTGAAGGTATTTACATCTCATTAGGGATGACATCTCGTCTCAAACCCTGGACCCTATGATCCGCTGTCGAACACGTTAACGACTTGGTCACGCTCAGCTTTACGCTAATAGATAACCAGGGTGATGAAATTTCGATCTAACATTCTTATATAATGTCCAGCACCGGATTAACAGAACAAGGGGCCTGGGACTAGTGAGGTCAAGCTTGCAGGAAGAACCAAAACCAAAAACAGTTCATGCAAGTTTAGGACACTCTACTTAAAACTAAAATAAAAACAGGTTGTAGGTTAAACATCACACAGTACACTTTACAGATGACAAAACAGAAGCTATAATGAAATATTTAATGTTCTTATTCATCATGCAACATAAATAATTAATAACTAAGAACAAGTAGGAACAGCAAGAATGAAGTAGAAACAACGATTCTCAACAACATCTACATTATTTAATTATTTAATGCATATTAGAATATATAAAAAACATTTTAATATTGGTAATAAACGTTCTCATAACACCAACTTTACCTTTCGTCTTAAATTTGACATTCGACGTTTCGCTTTACATTTTCTACAGCTTATGGTGTTTATTATTTTTTCCTCTTAACTTTTATTATTTCAATATGTAATTGAGATAGAATTCGTTATAAGAGTGTAAAGTTTGTAGTGCAAACTGAAGAGTTGTATTCATTGTTAAAAAGTTAAATAAAACTCGCCCTGTTACTACAGAAAACATAACTGGTTTTATTTAAGCCAAAGTTTTGCTATTGCAGCTTCGTCGGGGCGAATAAAGACACTTGCTAACTGATTTAGGTGTTTCAGTTAGCAAGTGTTTTGTTTGCCCCGATGATGCTGTAAGGGCGAAACATTGGCTTAAATATAACCAGTTATGTTTTCTGTGGTAATAGGTCGTGGTTTTATTTTTCTTTTAAACAGTTTAGATATAATTTTTGTTTCCTATAGGTAGCAATTTATTAGTCAACAATATAATTTTCTCAGCGATTAGTCTGACTACTTAAAATGTTAAACACACTCTATAGATTCAATTAGAATTTACTACTTAAACCAATTAAAGCTTTGTATGGTCAGTTACGGTTTGTATTTTAGTGGAACGCTCCTAAAGAGGCTGGAAAGTAAAACAATAAGTATCCAATTAAAGAAAAATAAGAAATTTCGTGTTATAAGGTCATTTATTACAAGTATTAAAATATCTAAATTGCTGTTTTCCCGACTTTATGTTTTTGCGAAATCAGATAACAGTTCTGTAAAATCAAGTTCACGTACAGAGTTTAATCTTGACTCGGCCATAGTCGAGCAGATAGCATTTTCATCTTACTGATCTCTGTTGCCATTGGTCACCATCATTGATAGATAGATAAATAGGCAGTGCTATTTTCAAATTTGGGAATGTAACCAACAGAATATTTTGTTCTACAATTACCGTCGTTATGACCAATCTGATGCCACCTATTGGCTCAGAGGTAAGTCTGAAAGCTTAGAACGCCAAAAACCAGGTTTCGATACCTGTGGAGGGGACAGCATGGATAGCCCATTCTGTAGCTTTGTGCTTAACAAACAAAAAAAATCTGATGATATATTTTTTGAAAGGAAACTTTTGTTATCTCGATACATTTTAACAATTATGTAGCTCTTTGAACAACATCCAACCATATAGATATTTAGCTGCATTAAAAATTCTAGTGTCAAAATTATTATTTGAAATTACATGAGGCCAGGGGCAGTTGTCCCTTTAGCCTTACCGTTAATCCGGCCGCGATGATACCTAACACTTCACTCTTAACCTACACAGTACAGAATTTCAGTAAAACAAAGGACAACCGTAATGCTTCTAGTACACATTGGCCGCTGCTGACGAGGATTTTCTCTCAGTAATGTAACTCATCAGGCCTGCTGGGACACAACACCCAAAACGTTATAATAAAACCACAAAAACACCCACACACACATATATATATGAACTCACAAGCAATATATATCATCAATTATGTTGGATAGTTACTGATTTTAGGAGTAACTATCATGCTTATAAGCAGCTGCGGGCGGTGAAGTTTGGGACGTAGTGGGTGCTACCATCTAAATCCCACTTGATCTCCCTTGTTCACTGTTTTTTACATCGATATTTTTTGGTGGATTATATCTGATGACGTTATTTGACTGTAGACATTTTCTTGAGAAGATTATACCTTTTCTAATTCCATGGCAAATGATATACTTTTTGGTCTTTGTTGGCACATTTTGTCCTTTTAAATTCGCTTTTCTTCTTGCATGTACACATATTTATATACACGTTTTACGTAAGAGTTTTGGTATATAATACAACGTCATAATATATCTTGGTTACTAAAAGTCAATACTGAATATATATATATATATTAATTATAAGAATTCTTACTTAGATATGTAACCACACATATCCATCCTAAGATTACTCATATAAATGATCAGAAACGGCTAAGCTTCTGATAAGATATTTTATCATATATTTACGTCATGTGGACCTGGTTTCATCACAAAATTAATAACCTTTTGCCAAACATAACTAATGGAATAGGCGTGGCTCAATGATTAGCTTGACAGATAAACTCCACTATTTCATTAGAATAGCCCAAGATAAGTGTTGGATACTGTTGCTGTTTTTTTTCTTTTTTTTTTTGTAGAGTTCTTTTGACTCTGTGTAGGGTGTCTGTAGCAACATAAATCCAGGAAAACAGGATATTTTCAAAATGGTGTTACTAGCTTCGCTTGCCTGTAGTAAGACTATCCCTGAATGTATATGTGAAGTGGATCACATCCATGCTTTAATTATCTTGTAAATGTTAGTTATAAGAAGGGGATAAAACTCCACTTTTGAATTGTGATTTATTCATAGCCGTATTTTAACGAGAAATTCATCACTGGACGTTTCACAAAAAGATTTGATTGACTTATTAAACTGTAAAGTACTTGTAGATGAAAAGTCTAATTCTCTTCTCCACTTCGTTTAAAAATCAAATGGTTTATTAGGAAGGTATATTTTTTAAGTGGATGATGGGCGGACACGTGATTTTCATGCTCGGTTGGTGTTATCGTTTTCTGATATTGGAGAGTGAATAGAACAGACAAGTTCGCGCTTTTATTGCCAGAACATTCCACGTTAACTGACTAGCCCTCGTTGTTAGAATTCGAAATAAATCCCCTCGACGTGTTCCATTAATTTGTTCAATGTTTAAAGCCTACTTTGGTATTCTAATTAAAACATATTACATGAATTTATGTTTTTTATTTCTTTTTTAACTCACCATATAGCAATCTAAATTCATTTAGGTGTGTGAATAATATTGCGGCGCCTAATTTAGTATTCGATATTATACAGCGAAAAAGCTATTTAACGTAAATTATGTTACAGGTTTCTTTTTACCAAAGGTTTGTTTGTTTTGTATTTCGCGCAAAGCTACACGAGGGCTATCTGCACTAGCC
>NW_013667669.1:162091-174899 GCF_000517525.1 Limulus polyphemus
AAAAAAAAAAAAAAAAAAAAGAAATATGTAATATAATAATTAAATAAGTTATGTTTATATTTGTCGAATTTCGCGCAAAACTACTCGAGGGTTCTCGAGGGTTATCTGTGGGCGAACATCGGAAATAAGAAAGCCTAATAACTCCTGCATGGTCCACTTGAAGTGATTTTTTGTACTGTTTGCCTCCAGGCTGTTCTTGTGATCATGGATTAGTTATATTTCCGTTTTTTCTACTTACTTTTTCTTTTCTGAAGACTCTAGTTGGGTATTTTACTTGATAACAGATAAGACATCAATTTCATATCTTTGTTTTCCGTTTCTTTGTTTTTTTCGATTAATCGTTTTTCTACATTCGATTTCTTTGCGTAGACATAAAACGGGGACCGTCTATAAATCTGTTTCCGGTGGAATTTATATGAAAGCTATTAATCACATTTTGAAGAATGGTTGGAAATATGATTTATTTAGTATCTATTATGTTTCATAAACTATGTGTTAACGTGATTAACCTAGCTTACTTATGCAAATTATGGTCTTTGTTTCAACCAGTCCCTTAAGGAGAGAATATTCTTCTTAAGTACAGCTCTAAATCAAAGCATCTGGTACTGTATCTATTTGAAGTTTTAGTAAATTACATACCACAAAACCTAGTAAGTAACAAGGAAAATTTAACAGTTTCTGAAGTAATAGCTGCCATACCAATAAATATATTTTTTTAAAATTACATACCACAAAACCTGGTAAGTAACAAGGAAAATTTAACAGTTTCTGAAGTAATAGCTGCCATACCAATAAATATATATATATTTTTTTGTCTGTGTGTTTATGTTTATTTATTTTGTTGTTTTTGCTAGTTGGGCCATTTGCCTTTTATATGTTGTTTTTAAATGTTCGCTTTCTGTTTGTAATGTACTGAACCTTGCAATTTTAAACGTTTTAAAGGTTAATTTGTAGTTTTAGACGTTCAATTTTCCTTGCGAATATATTTAACCTTTTTAATATAAATACATTAAAAGTTAAGTTGTGGTTTCAGATGCTCAAGTTCAGTCTCGAACATTTTTTTTTCAGGCTAAATCGTGATTGTGGTCATCTTATTAACCGTGCTATTTATTTATTTATTTAAACTATTTATTTAAAAACTCTTTAACCACCTTCTTAAAACGGAAATATTTTTTTTTCCTGTATAAGTCACATGTATATTTCTAGACGAATATAAAATAAGTATTTTTACTGCTTCACTTTAAAATCTATTATAAATACAATAGGCACATTTGTATTTGTTTAGCACAAAACACTGCACAATAGTCTATCTGAGCTGCGTTTGTAGCGGGGATCGAACCAAACATTCTAGCGTTATAAAGCCCTCAAGCTTACGGATGAGCAACCAAGGTGCTTTTGTTTGTTTGTTTGTAATTAAGCACAAAGCTACACAAAGGGCTATCTGTGCTCTGCCCACCACGGGTATCGAAACCCGGATTCTAGCGTTGTAAGTCCGCAGGCATACCGCTGTACCACTGGGGGGGGGGGGCAAGGTGCTTTTGCGAGATATATCTCTGCAGTTTTTTCTCCATTTCTAAAGTGATGTTGAAGATGTTAGAAATACTTGGAGGAAAAACATGATTAAGAACAGTTATAAATAAAGCATGTATATCTTTATTTTGCATTTGACCCGTAACGTCATGCCCCACGGTATCAAGAGATTTTCGTCCATATTCATTAGTTATTTTATTTCTGATTTAAATTTTCATTGCCGAAATTTTTCCCACGAGTGCCCCGGAATTGGTGATTATTTTCCGAGTACCCAAAAACTACGGCGCGCCACAAGGCGTACCTTATATGAGTTTACAGGACACTCCAGAGTGTTACGATGTCCCTGGGCATGGCGTAAAGGGTCATTTGTTGGAGTCGGATGATGATATTTCCAAATTGTTGAGAAATGTATGGCTGATTTTCAAATATCTAAATCAAGATACGAATATTCTAACCACCAGACGTATTTTACAAAATGACAAACGTTTCAAATCAAGAAACAAACATTTTGAAAAGAAAAAGAATATCACGCATATAGAAAGTGAAGAACATCTGAGTCAAAATACAAATATTTTGATTAAAAACCACCCAGAGTCCTTTACAGGGGTGACAAACGTATTGAATCGAGAAAGGAATAGTTTGAACTTCTTAAATAGGGTGATATGAACAAAGAGGAAGAGTTCTGATCAGTAATGGTAAAAACCTCGACTAGATGGAACACACTCGGATAATGATTAGCTTCTTTGTAGGTAATATGCAACTAATTAAGAATAAACTGGCTGCTGTTTTAGCTGTGTGGGACAGTCTGCCTTAAGGTGTACGTGTTAATGAAATTTTTCACATTTTAAGCATCTAGGATCTTAAATAAACCAAAATATTTGAAAGTAGAGACTATCTGAAAACTCACGGAGATGTACACCGCAGAAAGTGTTGTGTTTGCAGAGATGTCAGTTAACCTCGTACTAGAAATCCATGAGATTGTACACGCTAGGAACGATTGTGTTTCTATAAATGTCAGTTAGCTTCGGACAGTAAATCCATGGGGCTAAACACGTTAATTAAGAAGTGATGTGTTTCTAAAAGTGTCGGTTAACTTAGGACTCGAAATCCATTAGCTTGTACAGGTTAGGAAGTGCTGTGTTACTAGGTGTATCAGTTAACCTCATACTGGAAATCCATGAGGTTGTACGCGCTAGTAAGTGTGGTGGTTCTACAAGTGTTAGTTAACCTCGTACTAAAAATCCATGGGGATATATATATATACACATTAGGAAGTGCTGTTTTTTTTATATAAATGTCAGTTTCTTCGAACTGGAAATCTATGAGGTTCTACTCCTGTAAGTGTCAGTTAACCTCGTACCAGAAAAGCTTGAAGTGGTACACCTTAAAAAGATAGCTAAATAATAGTACGGTAAAAATTGTATGTCGGACACCTGAAGAAAGGGACACCTAGAAAGGTGAGATATATAATTAAACTAGCTGACTGCCCGTCATATGATGGTAAATGTTGATTCATTTTTCTTCTAAAAATTAAATCTAAATCAATGTTTTATGAATATATTATAGTAACAATATAAGTGTGTATAAAGACTGTTTATTCATTTTCTAGTATTTTACAAAAAGAACATTTTTGTCAACTTTTGTAAGCTATCATTGATTAGATTTTTTACTTATGTATATTTTTATGTTATGTTAAAATCTTCTTGATTATAGATTGCACCATGCGAAAAAACTCGTTCTTGAAGAAATATTTCTACATGGTCAAATGTCTGACCCTGCAATTTATTAAATGTGATGGCAAAGGCAATTAATTTTATGGTGAAGGGCAAATGCACGAAGGTATAACTTTTCGTAAATCATACTTATAAATTTTTTGTCTAAAATTTTAAAAATCTCTTACCTAAGGTGCGAAACGTCAATAATAATGTATTTTAACGCCATCTATTGTATTTAAAAATATTTAGGCTATTTATGACACATACAGTCATTGGTGTATATTATGTGATATGATATTATCCTTGATTTAATCTACAATTGCTTGCGTATTTTCAAAGAGCTTACTGTAAATATGGTAGTAAATATTTAAAAGATAAATAAAATAAAAATTTAACATAAAATTCTTACTTGACTAGGATTTGAACACAGTCGAGTGTTTTAACCATTGTGACATAGTCTTTATAGTCGAATGTTAACAAATAATTTAAATCCTTAATGTACACTACCACGTTATTCTGGTTTTCCTAATATTTTGCTTTAAACATGATGATTTATTAATTCAAAAAGATATAAAAATACCGTTTCAAATCTGTTCTTATTGGCATAAATGTTAAAATCATTTTTGAACACATACCTTTTCATTCAAGGGTTGAAAAATTACATACTAATTTTCACTCTGTACAGTATTAGTAATATTTGTAAAATATCTATATGCTGATTATCGTGTAGCATGTGAAGTTGCAGTATAATTAATATAGTGGTCAAACTACAACATGCTATCACTTGCTTGTTTGCTGAATTTCGCGCAAAGCTACTCGAGGGCTATCAGCGATAGCCGTCCCGAATTTACAAATGAGAGAATACAAGAAAGGCAGCTAGCCAAAACCACCCATCTTTACCAACGAATAGTGGGACTGACCGTCAATTATAACGCCCTCACGACTGAAAGAGCGAGCATGTTTGGTGATGGGATTCGAACCCGCTACCCATAATTTGTGAGTTGAACGACCTAGCCACCAGGTTATGCCAATTCCCATTCGTCATTACAGAATTGTGGTCGATCTACAGCTTGCTCGTAGTGGTGTAGCACGTGAAAATATTTTTTCCCTTTTAAATGCTTCTAAAAATCAAATTATAATGACAGAACGTTCTGGAAAACCATTCCATTTTGTGTATTATTGTTTGTTTTTAATTATGCACAAAGCTACACAAGGGCTATCTGTGCTCTGCCCACCACGGGTATCGAAAACCGGTTTCTAGCGTTGTAAGTCCGCAAACATACCGCTTTGCCACTGGGGGGCTAGTATTATTGTCTGTCTCATTTAATAAGAGGAGAACGAAATACAAGCAGTGATGTTTTAGGCATACAGTTTCTGTCATAGAGTGGACACAAAATTGTTCAATGTTTATAAAAGTCAGAAAACAAAAATTTGCTATCTGCTGAGTAGCGACTAAAAAACGAATATAATAAAAATATACATCAGAGAAATATTTTAAAATGTGTTTTGAATGAGATGTTGAAGACGGGGGAGTGGTTGTTTTATTAACATTTGTTACCTTACGAACTCTCTAGTGTTTTAAGAGATTTTTACAGTTATCAGCACTCTGCTGTTACAATTGTATTTGGAGTAAAATGCTGAAGAGCGTTTTTAACAGAATTTAAGACGATTTATTTTGCGAGTTTTGTATTTACTGTCCCTACACAGTTCGCCTTTATTCTGTTAAAATCCCGTGTGAAACACTTAAAGAAAGTTCCGTTTTTATGAAGGTTAGTTATATTGCAAGTTTTAATAATGTTTCATCTCTACTAATTTCAAGTTTCGGTATTTCCTCTGTATATGCCTTATCTTGGATCTAGCCATGCTGTTTCGGTTTAAATCGAATGGTACGTGCTTTATCATTATTGGTCCAACTTTTTCGTTCACACTGAGATTAAACGAGACTTGTCTTTGTTCGTATCGCCTTCACAAGGCACAGAGTACAAGTGGCAAGCCTAGCTATCTTTCTCCAATCAAGAAAAAAAGGCTTTATTAGATGTGTTCAAAAAAATACGATGTTCCATAAGCACCGGGAAATAGAAGTACAGTAAACCACATACACGACAACATCTGATATAGGCATTAAAGTATCTGTGCACGACATGAGTTTCTTGCAACATTAATGCTGTCTCCAGGTTGAAGACAAAGTACAAGTTTCACTGTTTCTTTATACTGTCATCCTTCACGTTAATTCTCACGAGGCCCCCCCAGTGGCTCAACGGTAAATCTGCAGGCTTACTACGCTAAACATCGGGTTTTGATACTCGTGGTGAGCAGAGCACAGCTAGCCCATTATGTAGTTTTGTGCTTAACAACAAACCAACTTATCACGAAGGAGGAGCGCCTCTGGTGTTTTTAAACCATACTAACTGGACAAGACGTGAGTAAACCACTAACAATGGACAAAAAGAATCTTTCACCTATGTTCTGTCTATCTCTGTTTCGCAGCTACGTTCTCACTTGCTTTTCTTTCTTTCTCTCTATATGTTTAGCTTAAGCGCTTACAACATCAGCGCTCAAAGAACAGGTGAAACACGTAAAAGCAGATTATTCGAAGTACCGCAACAATCAAGAAATCTTCTTTAATTCTCCAAAAAATGAGTTCAAGTTACGTCTTTAACAGCTAGATGGGCTCTTATTGGATTTAACGTTATAGGCTGGTATTTAATGATTCCTTTTATTTACCTAACTACACCATGTAATTGCTAGAGAGCATACACGAATAGAAAATGTTATTAATATATCTAGCGTTGTAGAAAATGTAACGAAATACTAGTCCTCATTTATAATCACGTTGATGCTCAACAAAATAATATTAATTATTAATTAAATTCTTTACGCAAACATAGCCTTTTATTTTATCATTGTTGGAACCGTCGCACAATATTTTCCTAAATGAAATTGGATTACGAGCTTTAAAATTAAGCCCGAAATTATTTTGACAGAGCTCTTGCGAGCAAATATGTTATATTGTTAGCTTTCTAAGGTCTTGGGTAAGTTAGTTTTCTTCAACGTTTCTGCAATACGTTAGTCGTGAGGCTTGATTAAGTTAAAACTGTTTTCAAAACAACCAAAATATTCTCGTCGTTTAACCAATAAATGAATCTAATGTAACATAAATTCGATTCTCTGAAGCTCAGTCGTACTGAAATACAGCAACAATTATCAAAGACTAACATGCTGGAGTAATTAGTGCTAACATTACTCGATATTAGAGTTCTCGGCTGGACACGGTAAGGGTTTAGTTGACCAATCGGAGATTTATTTTATATTATAACAAAACACCACCACCAGGATGGCAACAATCTTTCACAACATACTTCCCTCACTTTTCAGGAAAAATTCCAGATTTTCCAGATCTGAACACGCGCGCGTACACATTGGTATTTCAATTTTCCTCATGAACGTATTTTTGTAACTTAATTTTTAGCTTTTAATCCGGTTATAAATGATAACACAAACTTCAGACTGTGGTATTGCAGAAAAAAAGATCTTCAAACAAAAAGAGTTACAACTTGATGGACGACAATAAAATGTTACATTTTTTCAAAAATTACGTAATATTTGATCTAAACTACCATCAAATACAAAGGTTTGGATAATTAAGTTCAGGTAAAACAATATTGAATGAATGATCGAGATTATTTTAAAATATACCAATAATTAACAGAAAAAATCTGTGTGCGAGTGTGTCTGCTTATAACAGACGAATCGTTGGACAGATTGTCACCAAACCTCTCAAATATCCTTTGGTCTCCCCCAGGGAGTGACAAAGAGGGAGTCGGCATTCAGATCTGAACTTCCCATGTCACCCACGAGGTTTTGCCCATATGTCGAACGAGTATACCAGCTAGTATACTAATAATTGACGTGGTTATACAGCGTGGTTTAAGTGCAGGCTCTAAAATTAAAAACAAAAAATTTTTCAGAGTTTGGAGATATATTTTCAATTTTCACTGACTCATCTTATTTCTTTTTCAACTTGAATTTTGGCTAAAAGTTAAAAAACAAACATACTTAAATTTTGAAATAGAAAGAATATTTACATAGACTTAAAAATGTACGAAAAACACGATACCTTTATTCAGCCAGTACGTGATTTAATTACTTTGCTACCGAATTACTAACTTTAAGTTACTCAATCTTATTCTTAATGTACTAATTTCTTTATGTATGTAAACTGTGTATGTTAAATACTGATGTTCACAGACCTAGAAAAGAAAACTTAATGAGTGTATTTACTTCAGTATCTAGTACGCTGTAACTATGGTCAATGCAAGTGCAGTATCATAATATTTACTAAGATCAACATTATTGTGGATGATTTCGGAATTCTTAAAAGTAAATGGGCTGACCTATCTATCAGCGCTGAGGGGGATAAGTGTGACATACCAAGTGGGCTATCTATTTACCAGTGTTGAGGGGGATAAGTGTAAAATACAAAGTGGGCTACTTATCTATCAGTGCTGATAAGGATAAGTGTGGCATATACAAGTAGGCTGTCTATTTACCAGCACTGAGGAGGACAAGTGTGATATACCAAACGAGCTACCCATCTATCAGCACATACCAAGTGAGCTACCTATCTATCAGTGCTTAGGGGGAAAAGTGTGACATACCAAATGAGCTACTCATCTATCAGCACTGAAGGGATGGGTATGACATACCAAGTGGGCTACCTATCTATCAGCACTGAGGAGGTGTGTGTGACATACCAAGTGAGCTATCTATCTATCAGTGCTTAGGGGAACAAGTGTGACAAACCAAATTAGCTACCCCATCTATCAGCACTGAAGAGATGGGTGTAACATACCAAGTGGGCTACCTATCTATCAGCAATGACGGGGATGGGTATGACATGCCTAGTGAGCTACCTATCTATCAGCACTGACGGAGATAAGTCTGACGTACCAGGTAGGTTACCATTTTATCAATGATGAGGGGAATAAGTGTGCATATGAAGTGGGCTACTTATCTATCAGTACTCAGAAGGATAAGTATGACTTATCAAGTGATATATATCTATCTATCAGACTGAAGGATATAAATGTGGAAGAGAAAATGAATGGATCTACCTGCAGCACTGAGGGGAATAATGTGATATTGCATATGAGCTGACCTATCCATCATCACTCATTTGACGTCAACAATATATGTGAATCTCGGCAATAAGTGTTAGTTCTCACACTACATCCTACATAGATGTTCACAGTGAAACCTGAAATTATAATATGTACATAAGCAAAGGTGAACTACAGTTGTTCAGAGTATGACCTAAAACTGTAATATATACAGCAGAAAATCATATACAGTTATTCACAGGGAGGTCTGAAAATATAATATATATATATATATGCAACAGAAATAGTAATTATACTGTTAGTATTGAGACCTGAAACTGTAATTTCCCCGAACGGTAACCGAAGGCCGCCTGGAAGGGGACACCTGTCTTAACCACTCGCACCACTATACAGTAGTGTTTTGTCTATCAGTAAGTCAGTTGATACTATGATGACGTCACATAAAGGACGCTTAACGTTGCAATTTGTACTGTTGTACAAATCACGAGAAGAATTATGCACTCTGTAGACTATAACACAGCGTGACATACGAACTTCATAGGAAATAAGTATAAATATTTGTTACTCTCAATTTTGGTTTTATTTACTCTTGAAACAGAACACTTTCGGGGACTCTGCGGAAGATTATCTAGTATATACAAAAGCAAATGTGGACTGCAGTTTTCACAGCGATACCTGACACCTTAATATATAAGACAGAAAATCTGGCATATGGCTATTAATAATGAGTCATGAAACTGTGTAATACACAACAGAAACTGTGGACTAAAACTGTTCACAGTAAGACATGAAACTGTAACATACAGAACAAGAAGCCTGGACAACAGCTGTTCACAGTGAAACCCGAAATTATGATATATAAAACAAAATATGGACTAAAGCTGTTCACAGTAAGAACTGAATATATAATATACATACAAAAAGAATGGGCAACAGTTGTACACATTGAGATCTGAAACTCTAATATACACAAGAAAATATGGAATAAAGCTGTAATATACATACACAAAGTGTGGACAACAGTTGTTTATAGTGAGATCTGAAACTCTAATATACACAAAAAATGTGGAATAAAGCTGTTCACAGTGAGACCCGAAACTGTAATATACACACATAAAGTGTAGAAAACAGTTGTTCACAGTGAGACCTGAAACTGTAACATACATGCAAAAAGTCCACAATGAGATATGAAACTCTAATATATACAAAAAAAAAATGTGGAATAAAGCTGTTCACAGTGAGAACTGAAACTATAACGTTACACAAGAGAAAAACTGTACTACTCTTTTCACAGTGAGACCAGAAACTGTAGTATTTATAACAAAACTAGCAGAGACTCGCAAAAGATGTACAGTCAAATTGATATCTTCGTTTCAAAAGTATTTATTTAAATACAGGATTTCTAGAATATTACAGAAGAATCCAAATCGCAGACTCCGAAATCTGTAAGTCCACTTGCCTTAGGCCTAACAATAGTTACGCCTTTAATAAGTACGGCCTATATTCGATAAAGAGATAAATTAATACTGTAACTAGTGTACGTTTTTTGCTCTAGTTTAGATAGGGCTAAACCTTAACGTACATGATACTGTCAATAAATATTCTTATTATGTTATTCTACTACCTAGCGTAAGACCTTATTAAAAAGTTTCATAAGCTTTTAATATGTCATTAAAATGCCTACTAATGTACATTAACATCCGTCTTTTGTTTACATAGGTTGAAATGAGTGCGCGCGCGTGCGAAATTAGAGAGTAAAGTGCGCGCGAACTTTTAGGACAGACAAAACTGAGTAGTATCACAATAGATGTTACCTATAATAATTCACAGTGAAATTTGACACTATAATATATAAACAAAAAAGTTCGTGTACAGTTGTTCAAAGAGTGATCTGAAACTTTAATATACACAACTAAAATTTGGACTAAAGCATTTTTGTTGTATATATTACAGATTCAGATCTTATTGTGAACAGCTTTAGTCCAAATTTTAGTTGTGTATATTACAGTTTTGAACCTCTCTGTGAATAATTTTAGTCCACATTTTTGTTGTATATATTATAGATTCAGATCTTATTGTGAACAGCTTTAGTCCAAATTTTAGTTGTGTATATTACAGTCTTGGACCTCTCTGTGAGTAATTTTAGTCCACATTTTTGTTGTATATATTATAGATTCAGATCTTATTGTGAACATGTGGACTAAAGCTGTTCACAATAAGACCTGATACTGTAATATACACAACAAGAAATATAGACAACAACTATTCACAATAAGATCTGAAACTATAATATGCACAACAAAAATGTGGACCACAGCTGTTTATAGTGAGAACTGAAACTGTAATATATACAACAAAAATGTGGACAACAGTTCTTCACAGTGAGACCTTAGATTGTTATATATATACAAAAAGTGTGGATAACAATTGTTCACAGTGATATTTGAAACCAATATGCACAAGAAAAAGTGGATTAAACATATTCGCAGTGAGAACCAAAAACTGTAATTTACACAACAAAAAAAATGGACTAAAATTGTTTATAATTAGATGTGAAACTGTAATATACACAATGATAGGCTAACCGATAGCAAACGTTGTTAAATTCTTAGTTAAGAGATTAAACACTTTACTTGAAGCTAACCCCTGTTATCTCAAAAATTCTCTAGGCTTTGTAAATAGAATCAAAAACTTCACACTAAACCAATAAGATATCTTAATATCTTTTAACATAAAATCTCTATTTACCTCAATACCTGTACAACAAGCATTACACTGTCCAAGACAAAAACTAGAAGACAATCCTGTAGCAGACCACACCTTATCAATCTCACAGAATACTAAACAACACTTATTTTACAAATGAAGGGCACTTTTACAAACAAATAATGGATTAGCCACGGTTATCCCCTATTTCACTTCTATATGTCCAATTAAGAAGAAGAACTGTTTGGAAATAAATTCACATACATCAAGAAACCTGGTTAAGATACATCGAAGAAACTGTAATATAAACAATACAATTATGGATTAAAGCTCATCACAATTTTACCTCACAATGTGACAAACAGAACTGAAAGTGTGCACAAGAGTTGTTCACAGTGAGATCTGACTCTGTAATATACATAAGAAAAATATGGACTAAAGATATTCACAATGAGAACCAAAACTGTAATATATACAACCAAAATCTGGACTAAAGATATTCACAATGAGAACCAAAACTGTAATATATACAACCAAAATCTGGACTAAAGCTGTTTTTAATAAGACCTGAAACCATAATATACACAACCAAAATTCTGGATAACAGATATTCACATTGATACCTCAAAATGTGATATACACAATAAAATTGTAGCCTAAAGCTGTTGACAGTGAGATTTGAAACTGTAATATATATAACAAAAATGTGGAAATAAGGGTGTGCTGTAAACAAAATAGGAAATGTCAACATTTTGTTACAATTAGATCTCAGACTGTAATATATATATAAAAGCATAAAATATGAATTAGAACTGTTCACAGCGACACGTCACACTGATTTATACAACAGAAAACATACAGGTGTTCTCTGTGACGTCTCACACTGTAGCATAAACAATAGAAAATATGATCTCCATTTTTTCCCAGTGAGATATTAAACTGTAACATACCCAAGAAAAACGCTGACTAAAGCTGTTCACAATGAGACCTGAAAGTGAATATACACACAAAAATTATGGACTAAAGCTGTTCACAGTGAGAACTGAAATTCTAATATAATGAACACAAAATATGAAAAAAAGTTGTTTAGAAAAATCAGAAAATGTAATATACACAATTAAAATATGGACTGAAGATGTTCAGAGTGAGATCTGAAACTAATAAAAAAAAACAAGAAATGTGGAACTAAGCTGTTTATAGTCTTAAACTATAAAATATAAGGAAATATGTGACTAAACCTATTAAGAATGGAACCTGAAAGTGTAATGTACACAACAAAAATGTGGACTAAAGCTATTCACAGTTATATCTGAAACTCTAATGTAATGATAAAAATGTGTGGACAAACGTTGTTCATAGTGACACCTGAAAGTGTAATATGAACACAAAATGGGAATTACAGTTGTGACAGTGAAACTTCATGCTTAATTTATACAACAGAAAATGTAATGTTGTTCTCTGTGAGGTCTGACGCTGTAGTATATACAATATAAAATGTGGTCAACATGTATTCACAGTGAGATCAGAAACTACAATATACACAACATAAATAGTGACTATAGCTTTTCACAATGGTAACTGAAAATGTAATATACACAATAAAAACGTTAAATAAAACTATTCACAGTGACATCTTAAACTACAATATACACAACATAAATAGTGACTATAGCTTTTCACAATGGTAACTGAAAATGTAATATACACAATAAAAACGTTAAATAAAACTATTCACAG
>NW_013667669.1:175899-177520 GCF_000517525.1 Limulus polyphemus
AAACTACAATATACACAACATAAATAGTGACTATAGCTTTTCACAATGGTAACTGAAAATGTAATATACACAATAAAAACGTTAAATAAAACTATTCACAGTGACATCTTAAACTACAATATACACAACATAAATAGTGACTATAGCTTTTCACAATGGTAACTGAAAATGTAATATACACAATAAAAACGTTAAATAAAACTATTCACAGTGACATCTTAAACTACAATATACATAATATAAATAGTGACTATAGCTTTTCACAGTGACATCTGGAACTGTAACATACACAACAAAAACTGTGGACAACAGCAGTCCAAAGTGAGACCTAAAACTACAGTATACACAAAAGATATGGTGTAAAGCTGTTCACACTGAGTCCTGAAATTCTAATATATAAGAAAATGTTGACCACAGTTATTCACAGTGAGCTTTTAAAGTGTAATATACACAAGAAAAATGTGGACTAAAGCCTTTCACAGTGAGATATGAAACTGTAATATACAGAAGAAAATTGTGGACTAAAGCTGTCTACTGTGAGTCCTGAAACTGTAATATACACAACAAAAAGTGGTCACAGCTACTCACAGTGAGATCTGAAATTGTAATATACACAAAAAATATGAACTAAAATATTTTCACAGTGAGACATGAAATTCTAATATATAAAACAAAATGGGAAGAACAGTTGCTAAGAGTGTAATCTCAAAGTTTAATGTATACAATAAAAATGTTGACTAAAGCTCTTCTTAATGAGACCTAAAATTGTAATATACACAACAAAAATGTGGACTAAAGCTGTTCATGAAGAGACCTAGAATTGTAATATATGTACAACAAAAATGTAAATTAAAGCTTTTCACAGTGAGATGTGAAACTGAAATATGTACAAGAAAAATGTGGACTAAAGCTGTTAACAATAAACATCACATAGTAATAAGCACAACAAAAAGTGTGAACAGTAGTTGTTCAGAGTGAGTTCTGAAACTGTAATATACACAAAAAATATAGACAAAACTTGTTCATAATAATGTACGTACCCCTTTTTGATTCGTTCCTACATTGTTTTGTATAAACACAATTCAAAATCTCAGTTTCTAGTTACAACAGCAAAAGAACTGTTTGTTTGTTTTGGACATTCGCTCAAAGCTTTACAATGGCTTATCTATGTTAACCGTTCCTAGGTTTAAAGTGATAGACTAGAGGGAAGGCAGCAAATCAAAAGCATCCACCACCAACTCTTTGGTTACTCTAATCGAATAGTGGGATTTGACCATATCTCTTGTATGAATACACGGCTCCAAAGTGCGGAGCGCGTTTTTCCTGTAACGAGACACCAAACAAAAACTGTTCAGATTATATACAATAATAATCTGGAGAACACTTTTTAACACTGGAATCTGAAATTGTAATATATACAACAAAAAGTATGAACAACAAATGTTGAAAGTGAAATTTAAAACTGCAATATACACAAAAAATATAGACTAAAGCTGTTCATAGTGAGACCCGAAACTGGAAAATATATAACAAAAATGTAGAGTAAAGCTGTTCATAGTGAGACCCGAAACTGGAAAATATATAACAAAAATGTAGAGTAAAGCTGTTCATAGTGAGACCC
>NW_013667669.1:178395-186826 GCF_000517525.1 Limulus polyphemus
GTTCACAGAAGATCTGAAACTGGAAAATATATAACAAAAATGTAGAGTAAAGCTGTTCATAGTGAGACCTGAAACTGTAAGGTGCACACCAAAAATGTAGAGTAAAGATGTTCACAGAAGATCTGAAACTGGAAAATATATAACAAAAATGTAGAGTAAAGCTGTTCACAGAAGATCTGAAACTGGAAAATATATAACAAAAATGTAGAGTAAAGCTGTTCATAGTGAGACCTGAAACAGGAAAATATATAACAAAAATGTAGAGTAAAGCTGTTCATAGTGAGACCTGAAACTGTAATATAAACAACAAAAATGTGGAGTGGACTAAAGCTGTTAACTATGAGACCTGAATTAATAAAGAAAAGGGTGTACAACAGTTGTTCACAGAGAAACCCAAAACTGTAATATAAGCAACATAAATGTGGACTGAAGATGTTCACAGTGAGAAATAAAATTGTTTTATATATATATATATAAACACAAAAAAGGTAATACAGTTGTAGAAAGTGAGACATGAAACTGTAACATATATAACAGAAAAAATACAGTTGATCTCTATGGGGTCTGACACTGTAGAATACACAATAGAAAATGTCATCTACACTTTTTCACAGTGAGATCTGAAAGTGTAATACAGACAACAAAAATGTGGACTAAAGCTCCTCACAATGAGATGTGAAATGGTTATATATACAATAACAATCTGGCAAACACTTTTTTCACAAACTGTAATATATACAACATAAATGTGGACAGAAGCTTTTCACAGTGAGATCTGAAACTGTAATTTACACAACAAAAGTGTCGATAACAGATTTTCAGAGTCTGCTGTAACACTGCAATAGACAGAAGAAAAATGGATTAAAGCAGTTCACAATGAGTCCTGAAATTGTAATATATAGAACAAAAAACATGGACAACAGTTTCTCATAGTGCATTCTTAAAGTGTAATATGCACAAGGAAAATATGGACTAAAGCTGTTCTGAGAGAGTAATGAAACTGTAAAATGCACAAAAAAATGTGGAATAAAGCTCTTCCCAGTAAAACCTGAAACCATAATATATATATACAACAAAAATGTGGACAAAAGGAATTCACTGTGAGTCCTGAAACTATTATAATTCATGAGAAAAAGGGTGGACAACAATAGTTCAAAGTAAGATCTGAAACTGTAATATACACAACAAAAAGTGTGGACAACAGTTTTTCACAGTGAAACATGAAACTGTAATACACAAGAAGGATATCAACTAAAGCTGTCCACATTAAGATCTGAAATTCTGATATATAAAACAGAAACAAATGTAGACAACAGTTGTTAGCAGTGAGATCTGAAACTAATATATACAACAAACATTTTGACTAAAGTTGTTCACAAAGAGGCCTGAAACTATAATATACAAAACAAAAATATGGATTAAAGCTGTTCAGTGAGAAAAACCTTAAACAGTAATAACATACCAAAAAGTGCATTATAGAAAATGTGGTTTTTAATGCTTCACAATAAACCTGAAAGTTTCTTATTCATATAACAAAATGTTGGTCTATAGTTGTCCAGAGTGAGATTGGAAACTGTAATATACACAACAAAAATGTTAAGTAAATCTGTTCAGTGTAAGGATTGAAACTGTAATATACACAACAAAAATGTTAAGTAAATCTGTTCAGTGTAAGGATTGAAACTGTAATATACAAAAAAATAATTTTTGTCCACTACTTTTCCCAGTGATACCTGAAACTGTAGTATATATATATATATAATAATAATAAATGTAATTTACAGCTTTTCACGTTGAGACCTGAAACTGTAGTATATATGATAGTAACTGTGGTCTACAGTTCCTCACAGAGAGGCCTGAAACGGCACTACAAGTACTATTAAGTTTTATGTTTGATAACCTACTATTATACAACCAACAAAAAGTACGGTAATTGTGTATGTATAACGTAGCTTAAAACTATTATGTAAACAAGTTAACTGAATAATATCCGTGAAAAAGAATTATTGAGATATAAAACACGTACATCAGAGAATAACTTTTCTTCTTTTGATAAATACAATAATGAAAGTTAGGTAAAGGACTCTCTATGGCTATCAACATCACAGCCAGACTTTAGCTTTGGTGATGAACGACATCGTTTCACGAACGACCGCATCTGCTAACCCTCCACGAGGGCCGCGTAACGAAGTCGCTTGCCATTTCCTCCCCGTAGTGTCAGCATTTTTCTGTCATGATTTTCCACTTTGCTCTTAGAATCCACCATACGTTCCACTTGCCGAAGTACGGTAGCATGGAAACGTGAAACTTTCAATGAGCAGTTTGTTCTTTCCCGAGTGGAGAAGTTTTAAACATCTGTTTTTTAAGTGCTAATTATAACTCAGAAGCCTCAAGAAGCTTCTATCAATACTTCTGATGTCATTTAGAACGGAAATTTAAGATTTCAGCTCCTGTTAGTGTGGATAAGTGAAAAACCTTCCAACCCATAAAAAATTTTTCAACAACGAAAACGAACATTTAAAGTTATTTCGAATGTCTTTACACGCGATTTTTACGGTTGTAGTTACATCCTTATAATACTGCGTCCAACTAAGAATATCCCTAAAAGCACTTCAACTGACTGATTTCTTCGTTTATTTGTTGACATCATACATTGGTTTTGACAAAATTTGTTAAAAAATATTTATACGTTTAGGTTGTCATGTTTAGTTTTGAAAATCTTACAAAACCTGACATTTACGACACTTTTTTGATAACCCCTTATAATAACTTTACTATACATTGATGTATTATATCAAAATGCCTTTACACGGTTCTTTTTACACCTGTTTAAGTGGTTCGCGCACTACTGGTGGCCCGAGAGCTTCCTTTAGATGGTCTGCGAAAAAAGTTCTTAATTATGGAAAGGAAGAGTTTTTAGATCCATGAGTAAATCAGACACTTCACTTGAGATCTTATAACTTCAACAATATAAGTAGGAATAATATGTATAAATTAAGTGGTACATTATACAACACCACGTTATATGATTTTTGAGGTAAAGTGTGAAAATGTATTCTTTACTTGAGAGTTTTCACGCATTGTAAAATAATGACTTGTCTGCTGGTTTCTCTACGAAAGAAGAAGAGCGTTTGTTGGACCCTTCTTGCGATGAAACATTAAAGTCCGAGTTTAAAGCAAATTCGCTATTAGAGTTTTAGATTTAAAAAACTGGAGAGTACCAAGAATTTACAGACACAACAGTTCGTTTTTTGGTGTCATTTGCTACTACGTACCTGTAAAAGACGGGATATACATCATGAAGTCCAAATACAGAAGCAGGACGAATGCTGACCCAAGGCTAAAGCTGGTGAACATTACAACTATTACAGAACTTTGCTCACAAGAATAGGTGCACCCATCACATTAAAACATAGAAAGGTAAATCTATGTTTCATATTGATATTATAGTGATTTTTATGCGCTTATTTATTTTTCTTAAGTTATTGTTATTATATGGTCCGCCGAGAACCTCCCTTTCCAAATTCAAGTGATCCACGAATAAAAAAATTCGAGAACCACTGGTCTGTGGTTATAAGCTTATTACTTCATTGTTACGATATCTATGGTACAAGCTTAATACTTAGTTGTTAAGATATTTACGGTACAGTCTTAATACTTCGTTGTTTGGATAACTATAGTGCGAGTTAACACTTCACTGTTAAAGTATCTGTGGTACAATATTAATACTTCATTGTTAGGGGTATCTATGGTCTATGATACAAGTTAATACTTCATTGTTAGGGGTATCTATGGTCTATGATACAAGTTAATACTTCATTGTTAGGGGTACCTATGGTCTATGATACAAGTTAATACTTCATTTATTAGGGGTATCTATGGTCTATGATACAAGTTAATACTTCATTGTTAGGGGTATCTATGGTCTATGATACAAGTTAATACTTCATTGTTAGGGGTATCTATGGTCTATGATACATGTTAATACTTCATTGTTGGGGGTATCTATGGTCTATGATACAAGTTAATACTTCATTGTTAGGGGTATCTATGGTCTATGATACAAGTTAATACTTCATTGTTAGGGGTACCTATGGTCTATGATACAAGTTAATACTTTGCTCAGAATAATTATTTTAGATTAATATTAAGTTTATAGTGATCAGTGCAGTTTCTTCACGAAATCACATAAACTCAACTAACAAACATTCATTAGATATGATTATTATTCCTAATAGTGTAACTCAAATAATAAACGAAAGCAATTAAACTTCAAACGGTTAACCATAGGTGGAGTTTAATCAAATGGAACTTCCATGATATCAACTAAGAATCTTCATTATGAAGCAAAGCGGAAGACACCGAACAATTGAACTGCATTATCCACGCGTACACATGCTCACACACATATATATATGTTGTCATGTGCTCGAATCGTATTCACCTACAATAATAAGAATCAGTGGATATCTGCAAATGATTTGGATTATATGAGACACACCCAATGATAAAGTAACTAAGAGAGACCCCTAAGGGTCCAGTGATTTAGTTTATGGTAATCACTGATACTCTGTTCTTTCATAAACAATATAAGGAGTTTATTACTGTAACTAAATATAGGATTTTTTCTTTTGTTTTTTCCTGATATATAAAGTTTATTCGTCGAGTTTCATGCAGTGCTACATGATAGTTATCTTCGCTAGCAGCTTCTAATTTTGAAGGAATAGACTAGAGGGAAGGCATCACCTAATCAACATCACCCACAGCTAACTCTTGTCCAGATAGTGGGATTTGGTCGTCACTCTTATTAACGCACGCATGGCCCGAAAATGCGGAACATGATTTCTTTTTTTTTTGGCTGTAAAAAGACGCGAACCACGGAACCTCAGATCCACAGTTCGGCACGCTAACTGTTGGCGCTCGGTTCGATATATCAAGAGAGAGAACTATGTATAAACTGATAGGCAAAGAGAGAGAGATTACAAGATAAACAGATAGATAAATAGGTAGTTAAGTAGATGAACTGATGGATAGACAGGACATTGTACAATTGGTAATATTCAGAATTAGGTCTTTTAAACCTGCATAATATCTTATGCGATACAAACGACCAGTTTAAACTACTCACCAGAGGAAGGAAAACCAGCCAGTAGTACCCCCGCCTGATTATACGATTGACTCATAGTTATAAGAGTCCCCAGAGCTGAAAGTGTGGAGCGTGCTTAGCAGCATATAACCAGAACCTTTGACCTTCCAATCCGATGCTTAGCATGCGAACCATTAGGCCACATCCTGCCTTTTAATATTCAATATGTTTTGTCGATTTTCCTCTTTCAATTTCCAACTGCACATCACAAACTAAATTATTATTATTATTCTCTTTGGTTTTCCTTGCTTCGACTACACCATTCTTGTTCTTCAAGCTACACCTTTTAAAACCCCAATCCTGTTTTCAAACAAGTACTGCTTATCATATAATACTATTTCTGTGTCCATGTTAAACCCTGCTGTATAACGTCATCCCTGTCTCCATGTTAAGCCCTTTCACATAACACAATTTCTGTCTATCTTAAGCCTTGCTGTATAACACGGCCCGGCATGGCCAGGTGGTTAGGGCGTTCGACTCGCAATTTGCGGGTCAGATTCGAATCCATGTCACACCAAACATGCTTGCCCTTTCAGCTCTGGGGGCGTTATAATGTGACGGTCAATCCCACTATTCGTTGGTAAAAGAGTAGCCCAAGAGTTGGCGGTGGGAGTGATGACTTGCTGCCTTCCCTGCTAAATTATGGACGGCTAGCGCAGTTAGCCCTCGTGTGGCTTTGCGCGAAATTCAAAACAACCAACTGTATAACACAATTTTTGTCTTCATTATAACTTGTGTTATATAACACTATCTGTGTCTTCATAAGTCGTGTTGTGTAACACTACTTCTGTATCCATATTAATCTTTGTTGTATAACCCTATTTCTGTCTCCATGTTAAACCGTGTCACATAATTACTTCTATTTCACATAAGACTATTTATTTCTCCATGTTAAACCCTGCTGTATAACCCTATTTCTGTCTCCATGTTAAATTCTGTCACATAACATTACTTCTGTCTCCATGTTAAGCACTGTTATATAAAACTATTTCTGTCTCCATGTTAAACCCTGCTCTATAACATTAATTTTTGTCTTCATTGTAAGCCGTGTTATGTAACACTATCTCTATTTTCATGATAACTGTTGTATAACACTATTTCTATCTCCATGTTAAGCCCTGTAGTATAGCGCTATTTCTGTCTTCATGATAAGTCGTGTTGTATAACACTAGTTCTGCCTTCTGTTTTAACTTTTTAACACTTTTTCTTCCTTTAAATTACGGCACTTTGTTTATTAGTTCCGTTTTATGTCTTCTTTTGATAACAACATGGATCTTCAAATCTAATTCTGGTTGTTTGTTTCTTCCGTCATTCAAGAATCATAAAACGCACCAATAAGATATTTTATAGTTTTATTACTCTATCGCTTATTCACAATAAAACCCAGAAAAATTAACAGCTATTTACACACTGACGTATTGATATAACCTTCTTTAATCATTTTACGACTTCTGAGCCCCACCTTTCAAACCAAAAACGTTCTAATTTAACAACATTTCGAGTTATTTTTTTAGCAAAGTTTCAGATTCTTTAAATAATTAGACGCTCTAACTCTACGATAGAGTAATTAATTAAAGTAATTAAAAAAGCACTGGTTTGCAATGTTTAACACTTTCTTTTACAGTGTGTACATCCCTTGGTGGTTGAGAATAGTGCTGAAGGCCCAATAATATATTTATTTCTTCTAAAGAAACGCGTTAATACAGACAGTCTCTACTAAAGGACTTGGTACAGTGCGAAGCGCAGTTCATTCAGTTGCTATTTGTTACTACAGCAACCCTGGAAGTGACCAGTAGTAATAATAGCTCACTGACGGAAAGCCAAAATTTATCATCCTGTCCCTGTGACTGATGTTCGTCACCCCAGGTCACTACAGCAATTCATGGGGTGATCAGCAGTAGCAGCTCACTTATGGAAAATCAGAATGTATCAACCTGTCCCTGTGAATGTTGTCCATCCCCTCAGGTCGCTATAGCAACACAAGGAGTGAAGAACAGTTTTATTAGGTGGTAGTCATAGTTCGCTGACGAAAACGCAGAGGTATTTAGCTGTCCCTGTGATTTGTGTCTTTCTTCTCTCTCACTAACTATTTTCTCTGTCACTGTGGCCATCATCAGGTATTGTCGAATGTTCGAAACGTTGAAATTAAGTTAAACAACTCATAAAAATAAACAATCCGCTCAAAAGCTATCTCTTGACTTTTATTTAAAGTTTATTATGGATGTCCTCTCTTCACAACAAGGTTATTGATATGATTAGCATTAGGGCAATGCATATCCATAATATATATATTACATTCCCCGAATAAAATATTTTATGTTAAAACAAACTTACGTGCACGCCTATCCCTTCACGAAAACTTATTTAAACTGTAATAATCTCCCAGATAATTATATAAAAAGTTTATAAAAAATATCCCAATATCTTCTGAAGAAACTAAACAACTATCGGACACGCCCTAGTACTAGGCTCTTATCTTGGGTAATTAGTTAAACATTGAACGAGCACATGTGTAACCACAAAAATATACAAAACCCCACTGCAGTTATATCAAGTTCTCCCTAAGAAACTTATTGAAAGCAATACTAACGTTCTTCTGATAGTATTTACAGGTGTCCCTTGATCTACGAACGTTCGGTTTACGTTTTTTCGATATGCGTTCGCGTTTTTTGCTATAACGCAAATTTGCGTAAAAGTCGTAAGAAAATTTTGCTCGTTACGAAACAATTTTTCACTATTATGAAATTCAAATACCTAAAAAAGCTATTTTTCTCTGTTATAATATTAAAATACCTTTATTTACTGAGCCATTTTTCACTACTGCTTATGTCAAATTCAGCTTCATTCGCTGTATCGGATTTTTAGGTCCAATTTTGTTGGACCTGGGAGGGTCAGGTACACTTTCGACCTATTTTACATTTAATATTTTATTGCTGTATAATTTGGCATGTTTAATTTGCTTTCCTTATAAGAGGATTTTTGGCACTTTTGACTGTTTAAAGCTCCTGCTTCTTGGTATTATAGTTTGGTCGAGACTACACTGCAAGATGTCTCCACGTGCTCCGCGCTAATGATGTTGTATCCAAGTTGCTGAGGTTTTGTTTAATCCACATAGACTCCACGTGCTCCGCGCTAATGATGTTGTATCCAAGTTGCTGAGGTTTTGTTTAATCCACATAGACTCCACGTGCTCCGCGCTAATGATGTTGTATCCAAGTTGCTGAGGTTTTGTTTAATCCACATAGACTCCACGTGCTCCGCGCTAATGATGTTGTATCCAAGTTG
>NW_013667669.1:187126-188079 GCF_000517525.1 Limulus polyphemus
GAAAAAGCTTTTTCGATTTACGTTGTTTTCGTCCTTTAATCATTTAAACAATTTCCGTTGTATCTTTCAACGAAAACAGTATTCTTATAAAAGTAGATTCTGACATATTGAACACAAATGAATCAGTTACATATACATATATATATATATATTGCTATCATCTACCCTCATGATCAGGTTATATTTAACGACGTTTGTTGTTAAGCGCAAAAACTACATAATAAACTATCTGTGCTGTGCTCACCACAGGTATCGAAACCCAGTTTTTAGCGTTATAATTCTACAGGCTATAATGCTGAATCACTGGAGGGAGTTTTACGATGTTTCGCCTTATTTGAACTTTTACCTTACATCCTCGGCAAGTTACAGAAAACTTCGTCCTTTCATTGATTAATCGTCCATTAATGCTTCTGGTTATATAAGGTAAGGAAGAAATGTTTCTGAACCCACACGTCGTGCTTCTCTTTTTAGCGGACTAAGGACTACTGTTGGTGATGGTCTTTTGAGAGGTTATCTATCAACTATATATATATGCGGGATTTCCTTTATTTTCGCAAGGACAATCCCGTTTGATCCCAACACATTTAAACATAACAGTTCCGTATGTTCCCAACACATATAAACATGATAATTACATTTTAAGTTTGTCCACAGAAAAACAACAAACACGTGATAGAGATTGCTGCAATAGAAACCGAAAGCTTGAGAAATAAACAAACACAATTTTTTCGCTTTTATGACTTGATTTAAAATAACTGAATCCAAAGTTATTTTAATTTTCGACTGTAAAAACTTTTATCTGAAATAGTTTGTTTGTTTTTTGGAATTTCGCGCAAAGCTACACCAGAGCTATTTGCGCTAGCCGTCCCTAATTTAGCAGTGTAAGATTAGAGGGCAGGCAGCTAGTCATCACCACCCACCGCCAACTCTTGGGCTACTCTTTTACCAACGAA
>NW_013667669.1:189079-214777 GCF_000517525.1 Limulus polyphemus
CCCGCGACCTTCAGATTGCGAGCCTTAACCACCTGGCCATCTGAAATAGAAGACAGCCATCACAGCTTAACAAAAACGATGTACCTGCGTGCAGTAAACATGAAAACAGTTTCCGAAGTTAACCTACAAAGACAACTAAGTGGTGAATAATCACACTTATATTCTGCACACAAATATTGAATCTATTTTCATACCGCTCATCAAGCAAGATTCAAACGACACAACCACGTCAAATGCCCTTGTGCTATATTGTACATTGAGTGATCCAAGGTTCGAGATGCAATGTAGCGGTACACGCCTCACCCTGTCACTTGTGGTCGCATTTTAAAGGTTACAGTTAATCCAATTATTCGGTTCAAAGAGCTGGACGAAGTTTGTTTGGCTTTTCACAAAAAGTCTTAAGTAATGTCATGCTCGACGTTTTATTTGTTATTAGTAACGTTGCACTTAGAAGATTCTGTTGAATTGTTAGCTTATTATATGGAATTAGAACTAACCCAAATCTCCTAAACTAGATGATCCTCGTGATATATTATTGAGTTTATGGTCGAAAATATTATTAATAGAGAAGGTTTCCAAATAATAAAACAATGCATTCTTATCATTATACATTTTTGTTTTATTGTATCTTCTTTTATGACACGATGTACTTGTGGTCAATTTATTTTATAGAACTGGCCTCTTCTCTAGACGTAACCG
Organism: Limulus polyphemus; assembly: GCF_000517525.1. Taxonomy (NCBI): domain Eukaryota; kingdom Metazoa; phylum Arthropoda; class Merostomata; order Xiphosura; family Limulidae; genus Limulus; species Limulus polyphemus. Next base: position 189,779 of record NW_013667669.1, read on the forward strand.
TTTGTCTGGCGTAACAAGTTGTTGTGAGGAACTGGCTGAAACGTCATAATTTCGTTGAAATTTGGTAGTGGGATTTTAACTTGATAAGCAATCGGGCAGCCATTTAAGTTATATCCCCTCCGTGCCACAAATGAGGGCTCAAGTGGTCGGGAAGATCGTTAGCAAAGTACGAGAAGCCGATGCCAAACGAAAGTGACGTTTACGTCGGATGAACGGTTCGTGTGCTACAGCTCAAAAGAATAGAAGGGCAAGGTCCCCGTTTAAAGCATTATTGTTTTGAAGCCCGGCATTGCCAGGTACCTATGCTAGTTTATTTACAAATTCAGAGTTATACAGCTAGCTTACTTTTGAACACCAGTTATTAATAAATAGTGTTTATGGCGCTGTGATTTACTTTCGCTCAGTGCTATCTAACCGAGAAAATATTTCAGCTTTATGCATTCGTCACAAAGAACGAAACGCAATATGCTCGTGGTAGCAGAGATAACTCTGGTATTGCCTTTCTTTGGCGCACTACAACGCGTGAAGTTTGACGCGTGCAACTTACTGTGCTCGTAGCGCGTGTCACTCTCACAAAAACACGTAGTGTGAGAATTAAATATATCTAGCAAGATAAAGAGCAAGTAGATATGATGACAATGGGAACGAACTGATAGTGGAGCAAATTACTACAGTCGTGTTTCCGCTGGGTATACAAGCACAAGCGACAAGCCATCCATCATACCTTATCTTTAGGGCAGATTACGCCGGGGACTAGAATCGATCTACCGTCGACGTTTTTGTGACCGCCCGATCGTTGTCCTGGGGCTTCTTAGCGGCAAAGTCTCATTTTTATATACAATCTTATATATACGTGAAATCCATAAGATTGCACGTATCATATGTATATTTCCTTTTTTTTCTTTCTTAAAGACATTAACCGTAATCTTTTATAATTCCGATTGTATAATAACTCCTATCACAAGAGAAGACTTTTCTTCGCTGTAAACACGCTGTTAAAAACAGAGAACTAAACACTGTACCTCTTATCTCAAACTTTACAACATTTGCTCTTTACTTTTATAGAATTATCCTTCATGTACTTAATGTTATTGGTAAATAAAATGAAATCTATAATTTTATAAATATTATTTTAGGTAGTTTTTTGTTGTGTGTTAATAATTTTAGCTTGTTAATTAGCTGTTTTAACATGTTTATCAAACCAGCTATGTCCAAAATCCTCTTATCTTATATATTCAAACCATTATCTAATAAAAGTCTGTTTGTGTGCCCGCTTTTATCTGGCGAACCGCTGAACCCATTGTCACCAAACTTGAAATGTGCTCTTAGGGTTCATCAACTAGTATATATATAACAAATAAAACACATTAATTAACTCTTTGTAAAAATTGAAGTACAAAATATGATTTTTGTTTTCTTCTGGAGTTAGAGAAAGCTCGACCACAGAAGTTATCTAATATTATCCAAAATTGCAGTTAATAAGTATTTTCTAATAATATATAGTATTCAATCTTTAGTTTAATCTCTAGTTTCCACGAGCATCCAACTTGACAGGTGAGAGTGTATGAATTTGGTGAGACATTTACTTTGACACATAGTCAGATATATGAATATGGATATAAATCTTAAAACGTAATCCAAATACGCGCAAGGAGAAAACAAACAGAAATAAAACTAAATGTAAAATAAAAACCTGTAAAGTCACGAGTGGTTACGTACATACACACACACATATATATTTATATACACATACAAATGTACGTACCCCTTTTTGATTTGTTCCTACATTGTTTTGTATAAACACAATTCAAAATCTCATTTCTAGTTATGACAGCAAAAGAACTGTTTGTTTGTTTCGGACATTCTCTCAGAGCTTCACAATGGCTTATCTATGTTAGCCGTTCCTAGGTTTAAAGCGATAGACTAGAGGGAAGGCAGCAAATCAAAAGCATCCACCGCCAACTCTTGGGTTACTCTAATCGAATAGTAGAATTTGACCGTATCTCTTGTACGAATACACGGCTCCAAAGTGCGGAGCGCGTTATTGCAGTAACGAGACGCCAAACAAAAACCGTTCTGATTATAGTCTGAAACCAGCCACGCCCAGCTGGAACCAATGTTGGTATCAGTGAATTTGTTTTTTAAATAACAGGATGACTTGAGTCATTAATTCATACACATCAGGTAGACGTTCCTCCCTGCTATGATCCTTGAGTCATTAATTCATACACATCAGATAGACGTTCCTCCCTGCTATGATCCTTGAGTCATTAATTCATACACATCAGGTAGACGTTCCTCCCTGCTATGATCCTTGAGTCATTAATTCATACACATCAGATAGACGTTCCTCCCTGCTATGATCCTTGAGTCATTAATTCATACACATCAGGTAGACGTTCCTCCCTGCTATGATCGATTTTCTATTTGAACACTCGCACGACACTTCCAAACTTTTGTTGTCCTTCATAAAATAATCAGTTACTTACTTCTTCTTTAGCTCATCTAAAACTTAAATAACGCGAAAAACAAAGAACCTGCTGGAAAACAATTCTCAGAAAGCGTTTTTTGTTTTTCCCCCTCTGGTCACAGTTGGTGTTTGATGTAAAACGTAAGTATAAGAAGGTATGGGTGAGAAGTGTACTTCTAGACACAGACGGGTAAAGACAAAACAATTATGCAACTATTTTCAGACTCGGAAACGTCAAACCAGCGTTTTAAAGTAAAGTATGCGATACGAATTATGGCACAGTTTGTGTGATTTGTTTTTCACATGAAAAAAAGTAATCACTAGTTGTGTGTGTATGTGAATTTCGCGCAAAGCTACTCGAGGACTATTTGCGTTAGCCGTCCTTAATTAATAAGTGATAGACCATCCATCTACTTCCAACTCTTCAGCTACTCTTTACCAACGACAAGTGGGATTGACCGTTACATTATAATTTCCCCATGGGTGAAAGGGTGTGCGTTTTCGGGGACGAGATTCGAAGTTGCATATTGCGAGTCCAGCGCTCTACTTACTAGGATATGCCAAGCCCCAGTAATTAATCTTCTGCAAAATATTAAAACATGTACATCGTAGGAAGTGATCATGCATGTTATGAAATATGAGAAAATGTGCGTTATATAGATCAAACTGTGTGATTCAAACATAGGAAAATGTGTTATGGAACGAACAAATGTGTTTTATGAAAGGTATCAATGTGTTATGAAACGAGAAAATGTGTGTTATTAAAGTCAAAATGTGTGTTGTAAGAAGTTAAAATGCATGTCATATGAAACGAGAAAGTGCGAATTGTAAAAATGGAAATATATGTTATAACACAGAAAAAATTATAAACTACGGTATATAGATATGTGTTATAAAACATGACAAATGTGCGGATAAAAGAACAAAGGCGACAATTAATGGAAATAATATCAAAGATATGAAAATAATTACTTTATCTATACCTGCAAGAGAGAGAGGTTTGTGAATACTGTTTATGTTTGTATATTCTAATATACTACGTAGGTGGATACAGAGAACAGATAAAAATACAACCAAAAGAAACAATATGAAAAAAATTAAGCCTTGAAACTATTTTTCTCTGAGTAGAAATGTGATGTTCTTGTAAAAGTACTGAGAAGGTAACTGGTAACATTATTGAAATCTATGATATGTGAAAAGAGACTGATCTGCAGTTACTGGTGAAGGTGAGAAGTCATGAAACACAGAAATATGAGTCGAAAGAAAATATAAATCAAATTTTGATATTCTTTTCTTATTAGAAACTCAACAAAACTTTTAACGATACTTTGCACTCTGTAATGTTTGCCAATATTTTAACCAGCAGAATGTGGATAAATACCCGTTAATTGTGCAACGAGGGGCTCCAGTTACTTGTAGTATAATGTGCTCCTGCTAATTGTGCCACATAGGATTAATGTTACTTATGTCACATTATGCTCACGCTACTTGTGCCACGCATGCCTGGATACTATTACATTATTTGTGATGAAATTGATAAAAAGGGGGAGACAGATGCCGATCCTTCCTGGGGGATCATGACAGCTCCTTGTTGCCCTGATCGTATACAGATGTGCATAAAACTGCTAAATTACTTATAGAAAAAAGGCACTAACTTTATTCTTAAGTATGAGTTAGAGGAAAAAAACCTGGTTTATTATTTCAACTAATCCGTTCAAAGTGTTGTAAGAGTTACATTTCTCGGTGTACGATTTTCAAACACTTTAAACTGCTTATGAACCTGTAACACTGTCGTTTTTTCAACTTCATGTTTCACCCAAATATTTCTCTCGTCTTGGATTCATAAATTCCAACAAAATTAAACATACACACTTTATTACCAATTTTCATTGTGTAACCAGCAATTAAAACAGTTGAGATTTTGTCATGAAAGGAGGGCAATGAAAGCTTACGTCTTATATCTTTACTATTTTTTTGACATTCATTAATACCTGTGTGTTTAGCCAAGTTTATTAGACCCCAGAGAGTTATATCCGTTTTTAAACTTTTTATTCTTGTTTACGTTGCAACAAACGAGATTTTTCATAATCAAATTTTCAAGCAAACACCACAAATATCTTTATTTCTTTTGTCTTTGTATAAAAATAACCATTGGTATAAAATAATTATTACTTAAATAATTAATTCAGCAATTATAAAACTGTTAACGTGCTACTTAACCTTCTTCCGTTTTATTTATTGCCTGATTTTGCTGTTCATAGCGATGAATTTTGACACGTGTTGAATCAAACGTCGTAATTACATCTTAGAAACTATTCAAAGAACATCAAAACATTGTGATACAAAATTTGTTAAATGGTCTGTAATTATGGATTTCCTTTTTTTTTTCACCCACACCCCAGGCCTTTAGTTTTCCCTTTCTTGTTACATCCAATAAAAGTATAGTTTTTCTCTCCTTGAATTAGATGCCGTGATTGATGCTTTAAGGAATTAAAGAGAATCCCTGTTGCTAAAGAGGTCTTTCTTCATTGTATATTTGTCATCCTTTAGCTTAAGTTACCGCTAACGTACTCCACAAAAGGGATTAAAATGTTCTTTTACTGCTTTCCAAACAATTTATGAAGATTTTGAATGAGACAGAGGCCTAGTCAGCAGCGTGAAATACAATAAGTCTCTCAAGTGGTTGTATTTGAATAGCTTATCGAGAGGACCTGAAAGACGATTTAGAAATGCTCAAGTTTAGCTCTTCAAAAGTTAACAAAAAGCCCTCGCTCCAACCAGTGTTCTCTTAGACAGCCGTAACGTTTATATCCCACTTGCCATAACGACGTCGTTATTGTACCACTGCAGGTGTGGGCACTCCGGTTTCAATGACTTGTCTTTTCTGTAACTAACAAAGCTGCGAAGAGAAAAAGCCACTTGGCCACGTGCTGCTCAAGAGAAGCGCACACTTGCTTTGTCAGCATTTCGTGCATGTACGCTGTATATATCTCCATGTTTACTTCTGAACCGCAGACACAGCTTGATTTCCTGGATCAGTTATCACAAAAGATTTAATTTGGTGGAAAACCACTCAGTACCCTCCCTCTCTCTCCCGCTTTTGCGTAAGCCAATTACAAATCTTACAAGATACCAAAGACGATGACTCGCATCAATAGAAAACGTAATAGACGTCCTCTTTTCTATGGGCATTTATTCTCGGCAGGCGTGAAAACCTACAGTTCCGGGTAATTTTCTGAATACTGTATATCTCTTCAGCTATTGACTAGTGTGAATCCGAGTAATAGACGTCACACAATCTTCCCAGGACGCGACGCGGTCGTCGCTTGTTGCCATTGGAAATCAATGAGCTCAACATTGATTAAGTAATCTGCAGAAATATCTCTCATAAGAAAAAAAAAGGGAAGACGAGTCGTGACGAGGGAAAAAACCAATAGATGGAGACAAGAAAATCTTGTAGCGGGTCCGACTGTGGTGTCATTGATGGCTGGTCACAAAAGAGTTTCGCCACTTCCTGACAACTGATAAGAGAAGTTCTTTCAAATTTCTTCGTGCATGATGACGGAAAATATCCAATAGGAGATATATGAATATAGATAGAACGTAGGCTAGAGCTATGGTCCTAGGACTGCTTTGTTCTGAAAACAACACATTAGCGCGATTAAAGCAAAAACACACAAACAAACAATAATACGTTATAATCTCGTTAGTATTAAATTTATACGTATCTCTAGTAATTTTTCATGTACATCAACATGTGTATGTTTCTTCTTTATGTTTTTAATTAATAAAAGATAATATATATATATATATATATATATAATTTAGTTATTTAATTGTTCAAACAGTTGAGTTCAGTCGAAGTTTTTGAAATAAGAATTTTAATATTAAAACACTGGAAATCTTTGCGATAACATCTTGTAAGACCAAGTAACAAGAAACTATGGACACCTTTTTACAACCTAAATATACTTCTATCTTCTCGATGTGGACCTGACGTGGCCAAAGATTAGCGTAACCGGACCTTGAATCCGATATATATATACTAGCCTTGCCCAACCCGTCAAAAAATGAAGGATTGAATTTTTTTAAAGAAAAAAAAACGGAGGCCCCTGCCATTCGTTCACCATGCTTTGTTCACCAAATCCCCCTCCCCCACTTCATTATAAAACTAAAACAATCACACATTGAGAAAATAAAAACAATTTTCGAGTACATTTCCAAAACATCAATAAAAATGATGCAAACTTAAATTAAAAATGACTCAAGATACAGTCTTGGCTAAAATGTTTGCATATTTTGTAACAAATCAAATCATTAAGATGAAATACAAATACATTTAGCATTGAGAAATGCGTGTTATATTAAAGATCTACATATGTAATTTGTATAATGAGATAGGTTCTATTTATTATAACAGCAAACAATTTTACCACACACCTGTAGAAAGATGTGTAATTAAACATTTCACCTATCACAATAAAACCTAACCAAAACATATATATACTGACAAAATATAACATCAAATTATTATAAATAATATATATATCAAATTATTATAAATAATATATATATCAAATTATTATAAATAATATATATATATCAAATTATTATAAATAATATATATATCAAATTATTATAAATAATATATATCAAATTATTATAAATAATATATATATCAAATTATTATAAATAATATATATATATCAAATTATTATAAATAATATATATATATATCAAATTATTATAAATAATATATATATCAAATTATTATAAGTTATTTATAAGTATTATAAATTACCTTATATCGGTCGATAGTAAATATTTAGTACTTGGTTGGTCCTCCTGGTAATCTAATAACCTCCGCAAAGTGACGTGGCATGCTGTCGATGATATTATTGATATAATCTATCGTGATTTCATCCTAACTTGTTACTAGAAGGCGCTGCAACTCAGCTACAGTAGCTGGTTCAGGGTCGTGGATAGAAATTTTCCAGCTCAGTTCTACCCAACAGTTTTCAATGAGATTACAATGTGGATACTTTGCTGACCATGGTAATTTTCTAACATCCTCCTTGTCGAAATAATCCTGTACAATACGTGCACCGTGGGCAGTAGCATTGCCAAACCTTTCTCTAATATATGACAAAAATATCGTCTCCATGTGATAGCTGTAGAAGTCACCATTGACGTTTCCCTAGAGGATGTGAAGAACATTTTCTCCACCATGATGAATAACTGCCCAAACATGTACTGCACCACCTCCTGTGTGTTCCCTATGGAAAAGACAATCTTCCCTTCTGTTCTCCAGGCAAACGACGAACACAAATCCTACCATAAGCTTTAAGAAGCCGGAAACAGGACTCATCTGAAAAGATGACATGTCGCCAGTATCCTAACTGTAAGTTGGCATGCTGTCATGCCCAAGTAACACCTTGACGGCGGTGAATTCTGGTTAATATCGGTTAGCAGATAGCCCTTCTTCTAAAATAACCTTAGTTGGTCAGTCTCCTATTCACTATTATTCTGGATACACTGGAATGAATGTGTTCACGCCATTTCTGTCGTAAACTGTTACAAGACTTCTTTCGACCTTGACGTGTTAACCTGATCAAAACACAGTCATCTCGGGCAATAGTTTTTCGGCGTCTACCAGTAGTCTTTCCTGGAACAACGTTTCCTGTAATCCAATGGCGTTTCAGGATTCCGAATACAAGATACTGGTGTAACTCACTGTTCTGGCAATGTCCATTTGCTTCATATCATTTCTGGACAGCCGAACAATTTGACGCCTACAACAACTTGCACATGAAGAGGCATGACTCTACACCAAGTACAGAGAAATTGTCTGAACAAAGCGTTGATCTGTTTCGAAAAAGATTATACCAAAAGCATACTCATTTATAAAAAAACAGGTGTGTATATAGAAATATCTGATGACCAAATGCTCAAGACATCTTATACAGACCAGAATAATACCACGTACATGGTTATCTGATCATACACTACCTTCTTTTTACTTCTCGAGCATTTGCTCAATAACTACTCCATGCATGTAGACAATAACTTCAATATAGAACAGTATGCAAACATTTTGGCCAAGACTGTATGAGCGTTACACGCACAAAAAAAATGGCAATTGGCTTTTATATGTATATTAGATATATTAAATATTATGATATGTTACGATTACATCTTCATCCCAAGGCCATGCATGTAGCTCCACTAGGCAGTAGGAGACCAATGTCTCACTAACATAATCATATCACCCAAACCTTGACCCATAACGCCCCAGCATAAATTGTTGAAGTGTATCCGATTTATCTATTTCATGGAGTTGTCTTACTCATGTGGCTCTGTGGTAAGTGGAAGATTTTACAAATCCAGCAATAGTTCACACATACCAGAACGTATTTTCTAATTACGTCATATAATCTAAAAAATTACTCTTTAAACGCAGAAAGAATGTGAAGCACCCAAAACCAATAAATCTAAGCTTTATGATAAAAATTCTATCACAAAGTTTAAACCTTAAAATTAATTCCAGTTACCATCATTAGTTAAGGCTAAGTTATGACTCGGGAGAAAAAAAGGAAAAAAAACATATGTTTTATCCATAAAAGGTAAAAATAAAGATGAAAAACTTCTTCAATAAAACGTAATAAAACATACGAATTATGATCACTGATCTGTAACTTAGATGTTTTTAAAACTCGCCAAAAATTTCGAAATGTTTACGTCAAGCTAAGTATATGCATAAACTGAAAAATAAAATGATAAAAAAATATAATTCAAGCCATCCCTCGTGAACGTTCGAAATATTATATACATACTTAAGACAACAATAGCATGCTATAGTTTTGTTGCTAAGCGACACAGACAATCTGAACGTTACCAAAATACAACTAGCTTTACAATATATATTAGATATAACGCCCTTAACACTGGCGGAAGTAATATTATTACTATCTATTTTTTGTTTTAAAACATTAATCACAAATACTATTTATTTATTTATTTATCTAATTTGAGTGTTTCGTGATGTGAGTTCTAAAGTTGCCATAAAAAACGCGATCTACAATTTATTTCAATGTATGTGCTGGTAGGAGTGACAGTCAAGTTCTACTATTGGATTTTAAAAAACGCGATCTACAATTTATTTCAATGTATGTGCTGGTAGGAGTGACAGTCAAGTTCTACTATTGGATTTTAAAAAACGCGATCTATAATTTATTTCAATGTATGTGCTGGTAGGAGTGACAGTCAAGTTCTACTATTGGATTTAAAAATATAGCCCAGAGCTGCCTTCTATATAGTCTATCAACTGAAAGTCGAGAACAGCTGTGCACAGATAGCCCTTGTGTAGCTTTGCGTGAATTACCAAAACAAACTCGTCATGGTTATCTTTTCTGCTTTACTCAGTCGGCGAGCAAAAACAACATATTTACAGGGAGCAAAAGACTCGCTGGTAAGGATTGTTAGAGTCTTAGAGTCTTTCAAATACACGTTGTTATTGTTTATCCAGAAAACAGTCACATCTCTGTAACTCAATAACGAGACCATTGTGTGAAAAACTAACCTGAAGCCGAATTATGAGCGTTTATCATAAATAACAACAAGGGTTTGAATTACTGTTCAATTTCAGCCAACGAAGATATTTGCTACGCCCACCATATTGCTGTTTAATTAAGAAGCAGAATGTATTAATACTTTGTTAACAAATGGTGCAGTTTGATTTTTAAAATGACAGACAGTGAGTTTGTTTTCGATTTTAAAGATTTGATCGTCCTTTTACAATGTGCCCAAGGCCCCAAATGCAGAATATGGTTTTGTGACAACGGAACGTGAATCATGAATCTCCGAATTCACTGTCGGGACACGCTAAACCACGCCCAGCCCGGGACATACAGAGTGAGGGAAAACAAAACCTGGAAGAGATCCGAAAAACAGGTTGACAGATGAAGTGACCAGCACTACAAAGAAAAAGGAACCGGTCAGAAAAAATAAACAAAAATAGATAATAACTGTAATAAAATAACGAGCATAATATTATTGGAAACAGTGTTGAAAGAGAAACAAATCTTGGAAAATAATAATCACAATATTGGAATTTTCAAATAGAAATAAATAAATAAATAAGATAGTTTGTTAGAGAAAAAAAGTGATCTTTTCTTTAATACTTGCCGAACCTAAGCAATGAAAATCAGATTTTTCATATTTTGAATGGAGCTTTTTAGTGTGTGTGTGTGTTTTTTGTGCGTATCATGTTATTGTATTTTTCCTTTGATTTTTTTCTTTTTCTCTCAGCACCATCATTATTATTTTCCCCCTTCAATTTCTCCAAATCTCTCTAAAGCCTTGTGCTTATATCTACTACTGCCGTCAAAGCTTTCCTGTTTGCTTGTGATGTGTACGTCTTTCCTGACTTTTCTGATAATTATCTATTGCGAGTTGCGTGAGAATCACTACAAATGGACGACAATTAATCTCCTTATGACGTAGAACCCAATAGCTAATACAGCCCTTGTTAGTTACCTTGCAGGCTGATAAGGAAAAATGTTTTTTTGGTCGTTTTTTTTTACAAGGTCTAAGTAATGGTGAATAAAAAAGGATTTTGACTCAACATAGTATATAATAATGAACATATACACTTTTGAACACGATGGGTACAGCATATGAAAATATAGATGATTGTATGCACATAAACACGAGCGTACACTAAAATGAGGTATAGGGATAGCAAAAAAACACCCTATCTCTCTCTATACCAGCCTGTCATATAAAAGTTCTTATTCTTAAATATGCAGTTACTTCTATTATTATGTGATGACGTGTGTGTGATGATGGCGATGACGTATGTGGGGATTATGTTGTTTCTTGATAAAGATGGCAGATTACTGGGTTGTGAAAACAATGAAAAGTACGGATAAGGGACTTATAATGTGGCTTGCATTCTGCATCTTGTAATGTCTTTACTTTTAAATGCCCGCGGATATCAAGAAATATTAAAGCAACATATTTCAGAAGTTATGATATTTTTGATAAAATCACATCAATCGTAACTTTTAAAATTAAGAAAATTTCTTGTCAATAACCAGAGTTGTTATTACTGCCATAAAACACGTGCAATCCAGGATGGTTTCAAAGTATAGTGATCAACGTCTTTGAATGACCCGTGTTTCAACGTTTTTCAATGACCTATGTGTCGATACCTTTGAATGATCTGTGAATCGACAATATTCTATGGCCTGCGTGTGGACGAATTTGAATGATCTGAGGATCAGCTTCTTTGAATGACTTGTCTATCGATGTTTTTCCATGCCCTATGTGTAAACGAATTTAAATTATCTGAGTATCGGCGTCTTTGAATGACCTGTGTATCCGTGTTTTTCAAAGTCCTGTGTAAGCCCCATCGTTGTGTTCAACATTAATCGTACGTAATGACCTACTGTCAATAAAAAAACTGTTTCAGAGTAAACACAGCAACACTTTCCATTATTATTAAAAAGCTATATACAGTTTCTTTTCTCGATTCGTGTAACTTACAGTGCTAGGGATTTCCTGAGGATTTACCGAAATATATCCACACACACTTCGATCAGTTGAAACAAACACAGAAGTTAGAGAAATATCCACAGACTTCGATCAGTTGAAAGAAACCCAGAACCTAGAGAAATATTTTCTCCGCACTTATATCAGTTGAAAGAAACCCAGAACCTAGAGAAATATTTTCTCCGCACTTATATCAGTCGAAACAAACTCAAAAGCTACAGAAATATTCAAACAATTTTAATGTAGTTGAACACAAACCCAGAATCTAGAGAAACGTCCACAAACTAAGCACAGTAGATAAAAACACGGAACCTGGAGAAGTGTCAATGCACGTAGATCAGTTGAAACATAGAACATGGAAAACATTTAACAAAGATTTATACAAGATTACAGAGAAAGATCAACAGATAAGCATATAGAATAAAAGAGACTAAAATGTCTGAGAGATTTATATTCTAATACACCAGATTACTCAAAGATACAAGATTATTTGAAAACAGGTTCCTAACAGTATTCGAACTTATTTTTCTTACTCACTGATGTTTAGAGGCATAATATTCATACGCCAAAGCTACCTAAATAAATTAGAACTGACAAAAGGATCCTAGTGGGATTCGAATCTCCTTTTTTACACATAGATCATGACAGATGTTTAGAATTATAATAGTCATAGTCGCAAAACTAAAATAAATTCCAAGCGGGATTCGAACCCCTTCCTTATTCACAAACGTTAAGAATTATAATACTAATTCACCATATTTCATAAGTATATCAAACAAACTGAACACAGGTTACCAACGGGGTTTGAACCTCTATTTTTATCATAGATGTTTAGAATAAATACTAACACACCTGGTCTCACTCGTGAAACGTTACTCAGGTAACGTTCTTCCACTAGCCCTCAAACGCTACTGTGAAAATGTTTTTCTGCCTTTACCATCCTGCATAACGTGACGGTGCATATCTGCATAGTGCTACCATTGATGTTCCCAAGTTTAAAGTATGTAAAAAATTTGAGTTTCTTTGATTTTCCTATTGTTACTTATACCTAATATTACATTACTAAGTGTACGTAAATATTACTAATTAATTTAGAAAACAGCAAAATAAAAAATGCTCGAATAACTGAAAGCAACCAACACCTTAGGTTTCTTCTAACTGACGTCAGCAGTCTGGAGAAAATATGACGTCACCACTCGCTTCACCACGCCAAACATTACAGCCATAGCAGCAAAACATTATTATTGTAACGTTTGAGGACTGGTTGGGACACTGAGTAACGTTTCCCTAGTGTGGGACCACAATGTACTAATACACAAGATCACACAATGACATGAGATTAATTAAAAACAGGTTCCTAACGGGATTCACACCCATTTTCTGACTCATTGATGTTTAGAATTAATTAGAATACTAGTTGACCGGAGTTACAGAACTATATTAGAATGACTGAAAATAGATTCCTAGCGGAATTCGAATTCATTTTTAAAATCAATTAATATTTACATACTAATTGAATAGATTATACAACGACATTAGATGAATTTAAAGCAGGGTCCTAACAGGATTCGATCCCCCCCTTTTCTTACTCACAAGGGTTTATAATACTAATATACAAGAGTTGCACAAAATTAATTGAAGAATTACAAAAAAGATCCCTAGCAGGATTCGAACCACCTTTCTGAGGCATAGAAGCTTAAAATTAGAATAATAATTTACCAGATTACACAATGACATTAAAAGGATTGAAAGCAAGACCCTAATAAAATTCGAACCATTTTTCTTGTTTATTGATGTTTATTTATAAGCACTATTACATTAGAGTTATCCAACAATATGAAGTTAAAACGGGGATCTAACGGGATTTCAGACCTTTTTCGTATTCACTACTGAGAGTTTCAACTGAAACGAAAACATTATTGCATTTTTTTTGTTTTTATTAGTCTAGTTTGATAATAAACAAGAGTTGTAAAGAATTCTATACGGTTTCAATGTTTGTCTTAAGACTTTCTGGAAGTTTCTGGACTTAACTGTCACCCTGTCGTTTTCATTTAGGAACAACAATAAAAAACTTCGTTTTGACCAAAGAAACTTAAAAGTGCAGATACAATGTACAAAACAACGCTTGTTGCTCACAATGCAACTGTTTTAATGACAGCCTACATTAACTGGAACACTAAAAACAATTGTGTTTTTATCTCAAAAATACGTAATGGAATATAAAAGAATTGTCTAACGTGGGGATTGAACCCCGAATTGTAGCTTTATAAGCTCTGAAGCTTACGCTGAGCCACCGGGGATTTCTAAAATGAAAACGTAAATGTTATGTATTGTTAGATAATACAACAACAATGAAATGGGGCATAAGCCCTTCTGAAAGTCCAACAGCTCAGATTCTTACAAACTTTTAAAACATATGTGATTCTGGAATCCTTCCTCATATGTAAGAGCGCTCGGAAGTTTAATGTTATAACTCTGTAACTATATAGAAAACGTGATGTTAATAAAGATATGTATATATTCTTATCGTGTTGGAACGGAGGTGGCCTCTCGGCGGCGAAAGTGCTGCAAGTGACATGGGAAGCAAAAACTTGTAGCATGCATGTCATTTAAAAAATACCATATATTGTGCTATATTGCACAAATTGTTTTTGGAATTTTTTCGCATGCATGAAATATTATTAAAATGCATTATATATTATTCAATATTTCATTTAATTTGTATTGCCTTTTACTTTGACTACTTAAACACACCTCATTCCTGTGAACTTTGATTTGGAATGCAACTTTCTCAAAATTCAGAACCTAAAATTATAACAAGTACTGAAAAGTTTGGCCACTCCAGGTCTTAGAAAATCATATAGAAGAACAAGAGAGAAATTGACGCAATTGAAACTGGGTGTTCGCTAGACAAATAGACGGATATATATATATACGTGTGTGTATATATATATATAGAGAGAGAGAGGGGGGGGGAGAGAATGGCGGACTGTTGGAGAGATGAATGGATGGATCGATAGAAATGTAAATTGTTGCTTTTTCGTGATTATATATTTATTACCAACTACTTCTAAACCCAGCACAAAAAAAAGTTATGATTCCTCTTCAGAATTGACTCAAACTTTTCTAAATGATCCATAGATGAACACTTTAGAATCATGAGTAACCATGATTATGGGCAGAGTTCCAGATTGGAAATGAGCATGGGGCTTCACTGTTTTTTTGTTTCAACTCAGCTAATATTGGGAGTCTTGCTTAGAGCGTAGCCAGAATTGGCTGCACCTGATGTTTTATGTATGTGTTCACTCAAGTAGCCTAGGAAGATAAAAATTCATTGGAGAAATAGAAAGCACGTTCCAAAGGTAATTATATCTCGCTTAACCACTCAAGATGTATGAATTCGAAAAGGTGGGGTCAGTCTAACGAACATCGAAATGGTGGGGAACAAAACAGCATTTGAAATAATTGGATTTCGTGTTGATGTTTAAAACACGTGCTGTGACTCCACCTCTTCCCCGACCATTCTCTGTTTTGAAGATTGATGATGTTACAGCGAAATTAAATCACTCCAAAAAAAATAAAAAAGGTTAACGTTAGTGCTATGATTGACATACGTCGAGATAAAAGATGGAAATGGCCAGAAGTTAAATCTCGTGTTATCTCGTTCCACTCGATGTTATTTTTGAATCTTGTTTTGAAACTGAATATAATTTCAATGTCACTGAGCCAAGTCCAGTGATTATATTCCTTAAGGTAACAAGAATTATTCAGGGGTGAGTAAATTCGTTTGACAGTTCACGAGAGAGATTATGTTTAAGAAACTCTAAATAGTTAATAAGGATTTTCATTTATCCACTCTGTTTCTTCTTTTATTTGTTTGTTTCTTTGTAATTAAGCACAAAGCTACACAATGGGCTATATGTGCTCTGCCCATCACGGATATCGAAACCCGGATTCTAGCGTTGTAAGTCCGTAGAAATACCGCTGTGCCACTGGGGGGCTTATTCACTCAAAAACCGATACTGCATATTGACTAAGAGAGCATGGTTGTAGAGCACTCTAGTCAAGTCTAGAACTCTTTAATCACTTCACAAACATTTCTTGACACATTACTGGCCACTCTAACAATTTCCTTTATTATCTTATGACACAAGTATTCAAGTATCCGTGTAACAAAGTATTTTAATAGACTTTCACCAAATTTCATTTTACACACCTTAAACAATTTTATTAACTGACTCGTCACAGAGGAATTGTGTTGAAAAACTTCCGTGTCATGCGATTATCTTAACAGTCTCGTCAGGGAGAAATTGTGTCCACCAAGTTCTGTGTCACGCGACTTATTTTTTATTTCGCACATCCCGGATATATCGTGGTTACTTTTCACTAACTACATGTCTCGAACATAGATATAGACAATTTTGGAATTTTTATCTTTTGCTCAATTTTTCAGCGAGGAAAGCACAATTTGGGGTTTTCGTGAACTATTCATGTGTATGTCAACTAGCGTGCATGGGATTTAGTATAAAGACATTTTCTTGCAGGTCCCAATCAGTGACATAGACATGTTGCATTCGCCCGCGAATGTTAGCTTTTTTAATTAGTGTTGATTTTGTGCTATTTTGAGTAGCAAGTTCTAAAATTTGTGTTGCACTATAACCATATTTATAGTGCCATTTTTCTTAATTTTATTCTTTTCAGCCCCATTAATTAAATGTGTGTCAAGTTTCATGTGGATTTGAGTCAGTGAAGGGCTGACGTGAAGTAACCCCCCCCCCCACGCGATGATTGCGCCATAAGTCTGGATGTAGTGGACCACATGTGGACCACAGTTACCGGAAAGCTAACATGAAGGGAAGAAAATAACATTACAGTTGAACATCTGAAGACTTGCAAAAGTATCTTTGTACCAAATACCATGTAAATTGGTCGAAACAAGGCTAAGTAATTGATCCCAAACTTTTAAAATTATGAGTTTATTTAATCTTTTGACACCATCTAAAGTTACCACGAATGTGTATAGCCCACATTTTTGAATGTATTTATATCTTTCTACCAAATTCCTTGGAAATTGGTCGAAATACGACGGAGTAATTGACTGAAACCCCCAAAATTACGCTTTTTTGTGAACTCTGACTTCTAAAAAGACTGAAAATTGGCTAATCCAGCTTTTTTATGTCAATGTGTAGGGCGCATGAAAATTTATATTTGTGCCAAGTTTCATCTTGATTGCTGTAAATATGACCACAAAGGAACCCCAAATATAATTTTTTTGGGTTGTTTCCCCTTTTAGCCCATAAACTCCTTAAAAAACCTAAATGAAAAAATATATATCTGGTCGTACTGGACTAAGGTATAACCTATCAAGTTCAAGTCAATCCACCAGGAAATTAAGGAATGGCGGTCAATTGAAAAGTGTTTGGAGGAAGAAGAAAGAACGAAGAAGAAACAATAGAAAAGCAGTATTGTGAGATAGCAAATTCTATTTTTTTATGATTATGATTGTGTTTATCGTTCATTTATTATTTTCTTCTATCGTTTAGTGTATCACTGAATCTTTAGTTGAATTAAAACACTAACTCACCTCCTACATAATAATTTGTATTTTTGAGTAAATATATATATGCTTGTATATGATGAAACTGCCACCAGCTTCCCTAGCGGTGACGTGCAGATACTATTAATGTAGCAGAATGGTATGTAAATTTATGGTCACATGAGGTTGTACTCTCGTGACCTACTCAGTGAATAAATACCTTGCCAGAAACTTCATTAAGAGAGAGAGAGAGTCACGAGATAGTGGAAATTGCCCCATAAGTATAGTTAAAGTGAAGCACAAGTTCTGGAATTTGCAGCATAAAATCAGCACTAAATATGTGCCAATTCTCATATGGATAAGAGTCAGTGGGGAGGCTTTTGTGAAGTTACAAAAATTGTCTCGTTAGCCTAGGTGCAGCAATGTACAACTTCTTGAATTTGCTTCACAAAATCGGCACTAAATATGAGGAAAGCATGATTAACGTTAGAAGTGGTAACCTAACATTTAAAGCCTCTCCAACTGCACTGACCACTCCAACTAAATATGAGGAAACCATGATTAACGTTAGAAGTGGTAACCTAACATTTAAAGCCTCTCCAACTGCACTGACCACTCCAACTAAATATGAGGAAACCATGATTAACGTTAGAAGTGGTAACCTAACATTTAAAGCCTCTCCAACTGCACTGACCACTCCATTTGTAATGCCACAACTAAAACCACCACATATTAGATCATAGGCTATTGTGATTTCTTCACCAATCACCTATGTCATGTTGTATCAGTTATCTCTTGTTTTATAATTGCCCGCTCCAATGTTCACCATGTTATACACCGATGTATGTGCATGTAATACCCTTCCAGTTTAGCTGGTTTCCATAAATGTTGACCACTTTCCTTATCAGAAACGGTACAAACCGCATTATTAATCACATAACGACCCTAACACGGTAACGATTAATGTAGATTGGGGTGACTTACCCGAGTCACGTGGTCTCTATGGAGTTGACAATAGGCTCAGTAAGATGAATATGGTTACGACACCACTGACTATGGAAGTTCATCTCTAGCTGGTACATTCAAACGTCCTCATATTAATTGACCGATTACTTGTGTTCAATATAAATCTGACCATGGTGATATCCCAATTACCGTACTTAATAGGTCACTGGCAATTGGACAACGTGCATAACGTTTTACGCGGTTTCGAATTCGGTTCTTCTATGCAGCGTCTCTGATGGACGTAACTAACAATAGTTCATAATTCCCAATGCATTACCTGCGTCATTAATCTCTTGGGTCGGTTGTCTGTACATCTATTATAACTGTTTGGTTCTACTGTAATTGATACCGACACAAGTCACGGGCTACTTTAAAGCCAGAAGTTGTTTAAAAAGTATTCTGATGATCAATATTAATTCCTCTTATTACTCGATAGAAATTATTTCTGAACAATACAATATCTTGTTTTACTTCCACAGCTGATTTCTTCCTATCTTTTTATTTCAAGTTGTTCTTACAGTTGGTTTTTGTTTCACTACACAGCTCGTTTCTTCCTATCTCCGTCTTTCAACTTGTCCTTACCATTAAGGTTTTTCACTTGCACAATGTATTTCTTACTACCTATCTTGCAAGTAGTTCTTACACTTGTGTTTAGTTTCACTTCCAATGCGTGATTCTTCCTATATCTGCCTTTCAAGTTGTTTTTACAGTTTATCTTTTGTTACACTCTTTAGCTTGCTCTTTTAACCAAAAGGCACTTTCTTACAATTGCAAAATTTTTACTTTCATACTTGGAATCATTCATTTTAACGTACCTTAGAGCCACTTAGTTGCTTTAGAAATGAAAAACTTTATTAGGATATCGTTAAAGGTAAGTTTCAAGAGTTTGTTTTAAAACTGCTAATAAATTAATCAAATGGGAAATTGCCTCATTAAATAAAAAAACTCATCACAATTCTAAACTAAGGATAACGTTTTAAACCAAAACCATAATTTAAGCTAGTTTTAATTTTACTTGAGCTATTATTATCACTCCTTCTGTCTTTCTCTGATTTTTTCTTTGTTTGACCCCTAATACCATATATACTAGTCCCATTTAGAGAAATAATTTTTTGGCCAGCAACTTCCAAGCATTTTTTAAAGTTACTATGTTTTAGTTCGGACTTTACGCTGAGGCTTTCTGATCTGGTGTTTCTAAAGATAAATTATACTGTAACTACTTAATGTCTGAAATTAATGTTTCCTTAACTACTTGAAGTCAATAAATAATGTTCTCGTAAAACTTGAAGCCAAAAGATAATGTTGTCGTAACTACTTGAATACCGTAACATTCTTTGATGCGAGTCCTGACAGAAATAGATGAAACGTAGAATATGTGAAATAGCCTGCACAATGAAGCAAGCCATGAATATACACTAGAGCCTGCCCTCCAGTGGCACAGCGGTATGTCTGCGGACTTACAATGCTAGAAACCGGGTTTCGATACCCGTGGTGGGCAGAGCACAGATAGCCCTTGTGTAGCTTTGTGCATAATTAAAAACAAAACACAACAAACACTAGAGCCTTCTCTTTAATAAATACGTTTGGTTTTGGTTTCGATAAGAAATACTTCTGCTCTTTATAACAGGATGCCTTTACTGTCTATAACAAATTTTGGTTTTAGTTTTACTCGGACTAAATATAAGCGATAAGCTTCCAAATAAAATAATTTGTTTTTGTTTTCAACACAATACTTGAATTAAATAAGTCTGTTTAGCAGATTGGTAATCTGTACTGTGGCCATCGCACGGTTTGATTCTATAATGTTAGCGTTAAAAGCTTCCAAGGAGTCTACTAAGAAAATAACAAGAGTAATCAAACTTGTGACGAAATAAACAAACACATTACACTTTGTTTCATACAAAATACAGAGTTAACTAAATAAAAGGGTGGACGAATGTATAAGAGAAACACAGGGTCAGATAAAATGTTATGTCTCTGTCACACAAACTCTGTAAAACACTAGCTCTGAATCCATAGAAAAATCTCCAGTAAATTAAAAATTGGAGAAAACTGTCTTTTTATTTCACTTCTCCTCCCCCTCTATTTATTTGTTTGTCGAATTTCGCGCAAAGCTATTCGAGGGCTATCTACGCTAGCCGTCCCTAATTTAGATGTAATAAAGTATAGTGAAGGCAACTAGTCAACACCATCTATCGCAAGCTCTTGGGCTACTCTTTTACCAACGAAAAGTAGGGTTGACCGTCACATTGTAGGTATCTAGTTATACCATCAAGAGGCTGCTTATGAACCACCTGGTTCACGTATCTAGTTATATCATCAAGAGACTGCTTGTGAGATCCCTGGTTCACGTATCTAGTTCTGTCATCAAGAAACTGCTTATGAACCACCTGGTTCACGTATCTAGTTATATCATCAAGAGACTGCTTGTGAGGCCTCTAGTTCATTTATCTAGTTATATCATCAAGAGACTGCTTGTGAGATCCCTGGTTCACATATCTAGTTCTGTCATGAAGAAACTGCTTGTGAAGCCCCTGGTTCACGTATCTAGTTATATCATCAAGAGACTGCTTGTTAACCCCCTGGTTCACGTATCTAGTTATATCATCAAGAGACTGCTTGTGAGTCCTCTGGTTCATGTCTCTAGTTCTACCATCAAGGAGCTGCTTGTGAACCATCTATAAATATTTTTCTTACTTGACAAATCTATTAAATGGAGACCTTAGCTACATAATGGTCGAAAATGTATTAGCAAATACCAACTTAAGAAGAAAACAGCTTCATGATTGTCGCAGATGTGTGTTCATATCCCAGCTATACAGTACTCTGAGTTATAGTGAAATCACGCGGATGTGCAGGTGAAAATGAGTTCTAATTCCTTGACAATCTCACAATACAGTGAGTAATAAAATGGCAATTTGAAAAGCAATGGGAGATATATGTAATATACTAAGTCAAGCCGGCGACATATGAAACACATGCTCAACGTTCTAACTCTTATCTCACGTGACCTTAATCCAACCAGAATACACACTCCTCTGAGTAACACACTAGTTCACTTAGTTCGGACATATGGGTTGAATTACTGATAAAATGATTACTGTCTCGTAAGTGACAGGGTGTATTGAATATTTCCTCTAGTGATTTATATATCAATATATTTAAATAAAAGGCAAATAAGATTAAATACACTTATTTCATAACGCTGTTACTCTAAACAAGATATATCAGGTCAGAACCACCTTTAGCCACTGTGGGGCCCAAGACAAGAGATACAGAAAATTCAGCAATAAAAAAATATAACAAAAAATGTACAACAGAATGATTTGGTACATTTTAGTGGGTAAACCTACAGTTTTTGGATTTTTACAGCTTCAGCTTTAGAAATCACTCACAAAAATATTTATGCATGTCTTCATAGCAAAGAGCCCAAGGAGGCTTTCCTTACCTAAGCGCTGGCCCTGCGTCAGGTGTTCCAGTAACCAACATACACCCAAAATCTCGTTTTTCCAAAACAGTTAGTTCGGGTATTCCGGTAACAAACATACATAATATCGTTTCACAAAACCAGTTACTTCAGATATTTCGGTAGCCTTGTCCTGCGAGTTTTACCAGAGTTGTTAGGAAATATTCTTGCAGATTTACTGATATGCCAAAAACCCTGTCACGTGACTTTTATCGTTGTGTTCGTAACCTAAGACATGATACAGTTTGGTATCTTTAAAACACTACCAGGTAACATGTTCTTGCTCTTGTTCATCCTCTACCACTGGATACACTTTGGTATCTTTAAAACACTACCATAGCAAGAACATGTCACATATCCATCTTCTACCGCTGGATGCACTTTAGTATTTAAAACTCTCTCACGGGAAATTGTATTGCTATGTTCAACCCTTACCACGTGGTATACTTTGGTATCTTTAAAACACTACCAGTAACATGTTCTTGCCATATCCATCTTCTACCGCTGGATGCACTTTGGTATCTTTAAAACCCTATAACATGACATTTTCTTATTATATCTATCCCCTACCACTGGATAGATACACTTTGGTATACTTATAACCCTGTAACGTGATATTTTTTTGCTATATTCATCCTCTACCACTGGATTCACTTGATATCTTTAAAACTATGTCACGTGACATGTCTTTTGCTATATTTGAGCACTATATAATTGCATGTAATAACTTTACATGTTTAAAACATTGTCATGTGACATTTTTTACAAAATATGTAAAAAGCCTGTCACGTGACATCCTAATTCAAATATTTCAACACTGTCACATGTCATATTTGCCAATGCCATTAAGGTTTGGTTAAACCAGATGTCTCCTAATCACGATCAAAGCACATGTCAGCATTCTGACTCATTACTTTGTCCTGATTTAATTAACCACATGATACTAAAAGGAAAAACATCTTCCCGTATTCACACATTTCTTCTTTTTTATGAGCATTTATAAGATAGCTACACGGTTCATAGCTTCTAGTGCTTCAGCCAGCCTAACTGACTAATCTCTTAAGTCCTTAGTGGAAATTAGGAAGGGTGGAGGAGAAATAAAGGCCTTTTTTCGAACCAGAAACATCTCTTCTTTTTTTTCATAAAGAGAAGAATGATACAGCGCTAATACGCAAAAGAATGACTACAAAGATCAGTTGAACTTAAATAGCACCACAAAATCTTTAGTTTGTGGTCGTAAATGAAATGTTTTTTTCTGTTTTTATCTCTGATTCTTTCTTCTTGGAAATTCATTCAGTCAGGCAGAAAAAAGTTTTGTCTAGAACCCCAGCATGATAAGAATGAAGCCAACGCCCTCTGTCGATCAATACTTTTAAAGAACAAACAGTACAGGGAAAAAAATGAATTAAAATAGGGAATAAAAGTCAGAGACAGTTGAAATAATGGATACCTTTAGGCGTAAAATCGAACAAAGTATAATCTGACCAATACTGTAAGAACGTACCAAGAAACAGGGTCATAATTCATATATTGTACTGCAACTACAGAAGAACCACCAGTCTATGTATAATCAACAATACATATGTTCTATAAATATTTATTATTAACACAAATAGTGCAAAATAATAGTTAATACTGCACAGTAACTATAACATAAGTGCTACGACCACTTCTTAAACGATAATTAAAACATATTTTTTAATTATTTATTACTAACATAATTTGTGCAAAATAATGATATCTAATAGTGCCCAACAACTATAATTTAAGCGCTACTATCAGTTCTTAAACAATCATTAATACATATATTCTAGGTCGATTTATAGGGGAATTGGCGGTAAATAATTATTTATTACTCATGTTTGTTAAGGCAATCTTCACTTTAATATAATATGTATTAAACCCGCTCAGTTGATGATATACATATTACTATTATTAATGATTCATTACTCGTGATTGTTAAGGCAATCCTACATCTCAATATAACTACATAACATGCTCAATACATACACAAGTGATGATATATATATATATTATAACTTATTCGTGATTGTTAAAGTAGCCCACACTTCAATATGATATCTATAGAACCCACTCAATACATACATAAGTGTTAATAGATACATTGTTGTTTGTTGAAACAGAAGCTAATGCGTGACGATAATCGAATATTGTCACAGCTGCCTTTTTCTTCACTAAAAATCAATAAAGTTGATTCAAGTAACTCAAAGCACGTCGTTGAAAGTAACATTACTCAATAATAATTACAACTGAGACACATTAAAACAAAAAGTCAGTCTTCCATAATTATTCAGTGAACATTAACAATTTAAACGTTCAGTGAAGATTAGAATTTAATAATAAATGGACCAGTCTATAAATTCCGCGCAAAAATAGTGAATACCAGACTTGTTCCAAATTATACAAACAGAAAAAAATATCTAGGCCGAAACGTTGCGATATAAACGGACGTGAAAAATACATTATATTTAGTTGTTCTAAGTGTTGCATATAATAAAATATTATTGGGTACACTATGGTACACTTATGATGATTGGATAACCTCTAACTATACGTTATTAGTTCGAATGGTGCATGCAGCAAACCTGACAGAAGAAAAAACTATGATATGTGAACTTGGCTGTGTGTCTGGTTCTTTGATTTACACGTGTAACGTGAATAGTGGGGTTAACAAATAGCAAATGACATTGAATAAAAAAAAAATCACAGCAACATTGTGACGCTAATTATAACAAAACATATGTGACAGTGACACAAACTAAAACGACCACATTAACACTAACGCAAAAATCACATTGACGCTGACTAAAAATGTTATAGGAACAGTAACTATAAAAGATAAGTGATAACACTAACGCAAAAATCACATTGACGCTGACTAAAAATGTTATAGTAACAGTAACTATAAAAGATAAGTGATAACACTAACGCAAAAATCACATTGACGCT
>NW_013667669.1:215736-220190 GCF_000517525.1 Limulus polyphemus
AGATAAGTGACACTTCTATATTCTAATCGAAGTATTTGAAATTCAGGAAACATTTTACTTTTATTTACTGCGCAATAACAAATAGGAACGTTTCATATATTATAAAAGTAGACACCAACTAATTTGAATATTAGCAATTGTGTTAACAGAGATCTTTTCGATGACTTATGAAATCAACCTCTTTCAGCAACTTAAATATTAACGTTTGTCTTAACACCACTCAAAGTGAGGGTTTGTAAAGTTATACTCTTTTTTTAGCAACTTCAATATTATTATTTGTGCTAATAATTCTCAAGTAAAGAATCAATTAAACTTTTATTACTTTCCTTAGCAATTTTGATTAAATAGTACTCAATTTGAAATATAGTGACAGAATCATAAGTTTTAAAATTTCATCTCATACGACACTTCTAGGTATGCGCCCTCTGGTGGCATATAAGCATATTATTGAGGCAATTTGTTGTGGTAATTTGAAAGTATTCTTTAAAAAAAATGAACAAATGTGAAAACTAAATCTGAATTTATATTTGCCTAAAATTATAAACATTGAAACTAACTAAAAACATCACAGGAAGTTAAAAACTGATATTCCATCATGTTCATATAAGTTCATATATGTTCATATAAGTAAAGACTGCGAACAAGCGAGGCTCGAGCCCGCACCCCTGTTAACAGAATAGATGTTTTAGTTAAGTAACGGCATCTCGATTGTAGTTTCTCTCAGGTTTCCCTTTATAGCTGTTGGGGGATGGATTTAACAAACTCTAGGGTTAAGCTGATAGGGACGGATTTAACAAACTCTAGGGTTAAGCTGATAGGGAAGGATTTAACAAACTCTAGGGTTAAGCTGATAGGGATGGATTTAACAAACTCTAGGGTTAAGCTGATAGGGACGGATTTAACAAACTCTAGGGTTAAGCTGATAGGGAAGGATTTAACAAACTCTAGGGTTAAGCTGATAGGGACGGATTTGTCAAACTCTAATTATGCTAATCGACTTAAATTTCATGATCTATTTATCACTTCTTGTGACACTTTTATTGTAAGAGTCGATCTAATATTATTTAAAGTAACAACCAATGAAGTGCGAACTCAAACTCACAACATACCAAACTTGGTACTTCTGCTCAATAGTTAGAATCATCGGTTCGAATCCTAAACAAATACTATCATGATTCATAGCTTCTTTTCTGGATATTACCATAATAGAAAATAAAATTTAAATAACTTTCATATACCGTTTTTTGAACTACAAACAAATAGAAGGGTATTTTTAATCCTAATGGGAAGTGCCAGTTTTAACGTTCATACTTTTTATAAGATATGTCATTATCTACTTCTCAAACAGTGTTATGATTCATATATATATCGTGCAGTGCGTTTGTACTTATTTTCATTGGTGTACTTCTTCACTCACTTCCTCTGCAGTATGTCATCATTCAGTTGTCCTAGTCAATTGTGTTTTTTCTTAACTCATTTTCCTTCATAGAATACAGTGTATCTGATCTACATGATATAGAAAAACAACAACCTAAATTTTGGAGCAGGCATCACGAGTCAACTGTTTCATCATGTTTAAGCTCTCATAGTTACGTTTCCTTACTTTTTCTTCCTAGTTTACTTTGTTGGCAACCTTATTATGCCACCATCGACAAGATGGCAG
Source organism: Limulus polyphemus (assembly GCF_000517525.1). NCBI lineage: Eukaryota > Metazoa > Arthropoda > Merostomata > Xiphosura > Limulidae > Limulus > Limulus polyphemus. The sequence goes on from NW_013667669.1 coordinate 217,400, forward strand.
CCAAATAAAACACGTGTAACTTTACGAACTGGAAATAAACGCATAGGTTGGTGTTTCATTAACAAACTAATCCTTCTCATCCTGTTTTGCTTAAGACATTTGCTTTTGAACTATTGAAGTATATAAATAGGACAAAAATTAAAATTGTTAATGGAAAGTAGAGATCGTTGGTTATTCGTAGAAATGCTATAAGAAGTATCCAACATAGAGTATATTCAGCAATAACAAGTACACAAACAAGTAAAGTAATACTAGTTGGATAGATTTCAAATCGATTTTCAATCCCTACTTTTAAAATCTATCCAACTAGTATCACTTTACTTGTTTGTGTGCTTTTTATTGCAGCATTTATTTTGTTTTGGATACTTTTTATAGCGTGGGGTGCGTGTATACCCGATTCGATTTTATTAGTCATCAGGATCTCTATCAGCCTACTCTCAAATTGAGATTACTTTAGGTAGGATTAGAGTAAATTAAACTATAAGGCCTAGGGCGTGGTCAAATACATCAATCGAAAGGGTTTGACCTGCTCAGTCCAAAACTGTATTGATATCTTGAATCGGTCAAGAGGTGACAGAGCTATGAGCTAAAAGTTTGTATTTGAAAAAAACAACAAAAACTCACAGCCATTCTATGAGCCGCTATGTTGCGGCTAAAAACTTTCACGAATTTCCAGGACCGCTGGAATTCCGGATGATACTGCCCATTAAACTTAAGGAGTATATTTTAAACCTCAACTTAAAAGACCGAAGCAAAATATTTTTTTTTTCAGATTTCATTCATCAATTCAGTGTACGGTAATTATATAAAAATATGATATAGGTTTTGTTTAAACAAAAACGACTAAATTTATAGTAAGTTCGGTTACCAAATTATAGTTAAATTGCTATAAGACATTTAAGTACGATGATTTGGTTTGTGTCGTACAAATGTGCGATGTATAAAGCAGTGAGTCTTCTGTTGTGACACTTTTACCTGTTTATATAAAAATGTATAATATCTGTAACAGTATTTCACCTTTCTCGATAAAGTTCATACTAAGTTGCTGCCGTAAGGAAAGACTTTTCGAGCGACTTCTAAAAATATGCTCCCCTGTGGGACAGCGGTAAGTCAACGAACTTACAACACTAAAATCCGGGGTTCGATTCCCCCTGGTGGACATAGTAAATAGCCAAATGTGGCTTTGCTCTAAAACAAACAAAAAAAATCTAAGAACTTAAGAATGATAATAAATAAAAAGAATGTATAACAATATGTTGACCATACTTTATCTGCAATATTAAGCGCCGACAAGGTCTTTCGCCTAATATCATGGTTTATCAGGCTGGCTGGGATACCACAGATACAGTAGTGATTGAGACTGTACTTACATTGTCAAAATATCACGATCAACAATTCTTATGGTGTGAACTAGGTAAAGATAGTGAAGTGTAATTTGTATCACTTTTAAACCAGTCAGTTACAAGTCAGAATTATGATAAGGATTAATAACACACTATTATTTATTCAGTTTAACGCCTGTTATTAATTATGTCAGCAACATCAGGTACGTGATCAGAATTGTAGATTTCTGTAGATATCCCTGACTTGTATCAGGGACTCCTTACGAGAATATGTTTTGAAAGAATCAACTTCTTGGGCAGCATCAGTTCGTAGAGTTTAGAGATATGGCTAATAGCAGGGGCTCCTTACGAAAGTATTATAAATAGGAATAAACTTTTAGGGCCACATCAGTCCATATACCTCAAATGATAGAAATGGCGGTTATCAGAGATTCCTTGCGAGGTATGGCTTGTAAGAATAAACTTCAAGGGCCACTTCAGTTCATCCTATCGCCACGGGTATTCTTTACTGCATATGACAGAAAGTTTCAGTCTTACACTCAAAATTTTATTAAGCTACTTTTTGTTTATATTATACCAATTAGTATAGCATAAAATCTTAGCTAATAATCCACATTTTAATAGTATGTAAGTTTTAAGTTCTTAATTCAATAAGGCAATATTGAAAAAATCCTGAATTTTCTGAACAGATAAGCGTCAATTTCACTCAGAGTACAAGTTTCGTTCCCATGGGAAAGGTAAGGACTAGTTTGGATGAATTTGTAACAGCTCTTGTTGCATAGTTAGAAAGTCAGAAAAAAATGTGAGAGTTAGGAGAAATTGTCCATTTTTTGCATGTTATTAGTCTATGTTCTTTTGTGTATTATTTAATTAAATAACAATTATCTAATTCATTACTACCATTAGTATGAAAAAGTAGGGTTAACTGTCTTCGACAATCGACAGCAAGAAAAAAGAAGATTGGGTAAGTACTTTATTTCTTATTTTTCATGTTTATTCTATATTTATTATTATAAAAGTAATTAGAATGTAAAAATAGGGATCTTTTTAGGTTAGTTAAGATTAAATTAGGTAAGATAAATAATAATAATATGATAAAATGTTTCACGAGGCAAGTAAGCGAGCAGCTCCGAGTAGTTCGTGGGTAATGTAATTCTATAGCGTAACGTGAGCTGCATGTTCCCCGAGTGATTTACAATTTATAATGGCGCGAATTGTAGTTTGACACAGTTCAAAGGACAATAAAATAATAAAATTTAGTTACAAATAGATGTATACTGTTACGACCTTAAAGCTACTTAGGATAAAGAAATGCAGTTTCATGTTAGAATTTGAAGTTATTCTAGAAAGAAAAATGGTAATTTAAAATATAAAGTTTTGCTGAAAAAAAACGTTTAAAATGTATTTAGGAGGTTTTAAGGATTACACAAAAGAAATTTGAGATGAAG
>NW_013667670.1:0-5566 GCF_000517525.1 Limulus polyphemus
AACAAAACACCCTTTTATTCTTGGAATAGTTTAACAAAACACCCTTTTATTCTTGGAGTAGTTTAACAAAACACCCTTTTATTCTTGGAATAGTTTAACAAAACACCCTTTTATTCTTGGAGTAGTTTAACAAAACACCCTTTTATTCTTGGAATAGTTTAACAAAACACCCTTTTATTCGCGAAAATTAGAAAGTGCATATATTACCAAAGACCGACACGTCCGAAATGGTCATATGGGCATTTGTGTTTTATACACGTGACGCCAACAGGCTAAGTAGCCAAAGCTGGTTGTCTCGGCACCCCAGAATGAGCCCCAGAACTTTTATGCTAGGTTATACAAACGTTCATTACACAGTTGCATCCAGAGCTTTAAATAATCGTTTCTTTTCGTCAAAATCCACATAGGCTGGTTCGGTTATTTTAGAACACAACTGACAAGACGAATTATTCTTCTCTATTCTGTTATTACAATACAATCTGTAATAATTTCGCTTTAGAAATCGTCACTTTACGCTTTTTATGTCTAAATACACAATCACCCAGTCTAGATCTATTTAACTGACTAAGTATATATTGTACGCATATTTGTAACCTGACCGAAGCCTAGAACGTTCTAGACACTATGATATATTATGATGCAATAATACCCCATCAAAACAACGAGAGAAACTTAAAAAGTTCTAGTAACATGACACAATAATACAACAAGCGCCATTTCACAACAATTGATCTACACAACGTATGATTCCTACACAGTTACGTAAACAAACCTGCGATAAAGTATTGCTTCTATGAATAACTAAATTTTAACACTCCTATCAAACTTAAATCGAAACAGTGGTGTATATCTAACAGTCCAGAAATGTTATGTTAGGTTACACTAAAAGCAATACTTGTTCATTTATACAAAATTTATTCCAAAAACAGCATGACGGGATATACATATATATATACATACACATACTAATTTTATTGGAAAAAAAAATCAATCTAAATTCGTCGTACAACGCATATTCTAGACGTTAAGTTTCCGTACGTTCTTATTTATGGGGAGGAGGGGTAACGATTGTGGCGTGAAAGTAAGTAAGATATTTGAATATTTTATGGTTATAGTTTATGTATTTATATTTGGTACGAGGATAGAAGTTTTCAGAAAAGTTGGTAAACTTTTGGAAAGTGTTCTTTCTCTGACTCAGCGAGTGCACGAATGAAAACCGATGATTATTTATTTAGATTAATTATTGTTTTAAATATCAAACATACGAGTTAAAATGTATGTTGTTACTTTGCTGGAAAATCATTCATAGATAAATTGTTTCTCAAATGAAAAAAAGACCGCGTCTACCATATTCTAAACATAACCACCTAAAGTAATTATGTAAACACACTTGTACGTACTCAGTATAACCGTCCTGGTGTGAAATAAGTATAAACACACACTTGTACGTACTCAGTATAACCGTCCTGGTGTGAAATAAGTATAAACACACACTTGTACGTACTTAGTATAACCGTATTGGTGTGAAATAAGTATAAACACACACTTGTACGTACTCAGTATAACCGTATTGGTGCGAAATAAGTATAAACACACACTTGTACGTACTCAGTATAACCGTATTGGTGTGAAATAAGTATAAACACACACTTGTACGTTCTCAGTATAACCGATTGGTGCGAAATAAGTATAAACACACACTTGTACGTACTTAGTATAACCGTACTGGTGCGAAATAAGTATAAACACACACTTGTACGTACTCAGTATAACCGTACTGGTGTGAAATAAGTATAAACACACACTTGTACGTTCTCAGTATAACCGTACTGGTGTGAAATAAATGTAAACACACACTTGTACGTTATCAGTATAACCGTACTGGTGCGAAATAAGTATAAACACACACTTGTACGTTCTCCGTATAACCGTACTGGTGTGAAATAAGTATAAACACACACTTGTACGTTCTCAGTATAACAGTACTTGTGCGAAATGAGTATGAACGCACTGGGAAACAGTACTAATATTTACTGTGTTAGCTAATGGCTACTGTTTCTTCATGAGAAATATACTGTTGTAAACCATATTTACGTTATGTTGGATTACATGAACTCCAGAAGTGTTATATTAGGTTATACGAAGCTCATTTATACACGTAACTAAACGTGTTGTCCATGTAATATTATTCGCTTAAAGAAGTTTGAAATAAATGGATATAGTATTATTTGTGCATAGTCGTCCCTAATTTGAAACTAATAGGATAGAGGGAAAGCAGCTAGTTAACAACACCCACTGCCCCTTCTTGATCTACTATTGTCTGGTATAAGAGTTGGGTTTAAACAGTCACTCTTTAATGTCCCCACGGCTCCGAAGTGCGTTTTTACAGCAGCGAGTTTAAAACCATGAATCCTCAGATACCATCTATACGCGTCATTTTATCCCCGGATCCCCAATATGGCTTCGCTGTTCATTTCATCATTTTATCCTCGGATCCCCAATATGGCTTTGCTCCTCATTTAATAATTTGATCCCCAGATCCCCAATATGGCTTTGCTGCTCATTTAATAATTTTATCCCCGGATCCCCAATATGGCTTCTCTGCTCATTTCATCATTTTCTTCCAAATGTGCCCCCTCCCTCGAACATACAACTCAAAAATATCTTTGCAACAGTAGACTTTTAATACAAAATCTTAACATTGTTGATAACACTATTATCATTATTACATTTATAACTAATAGGCGAGGCCCCATAAAATACATGCAAATATATTACTAAACTTCATAAAACTCTAACATTTGGAATTATTTTAAATCGTCTATTGCTTATATAATTAACTTATGTTTTTTTTTCTTTTCGTGACTAAAAACATCCTTCTTAAGTTCACAGAGCTTACGTGAAACAGTGTCTGTCAACCAGTGTATCACAAAGTAACCAACCAGTGACGTAAAGACAAAACGAAACAAAAACTGAAGTTCCGGAAAGTTTACTTATTGTAAAGTTTTCATTGGTGTAGTTTTTAATCTTATGTTCATTTTTACATCTTGGTGTATACTGATAGATCTAAATACATGCTACAACGAACGTTGTTTCTGTTTGGGAAACGGTTGAGCTGTGATTAATTATCATCCTGTGTTTCAACAACGCCTGAATTGTTTCTGTCATGTGTTTGTGACATAAATTACAACTTTTCAAATATCATAATCAATCGAGATTTGACGAGACTGGGAACAGTTGAGGAGGAAATGAAGAATTAGCGATCAAAAATGGAATGTTATGGAAGGTTCTGGCATTAGCCTTAACCCGTAACTTTGTATTTTATGTCCATGTTTATGTCCAGACTGTACTTTTTTTATCACATCGTCGTCATCCATTCCTGAAATCTACTTTTCTGTTCAACCTCACGTGACACTGAACATAATGATCTAGTAATGGGATATTTTCTTCGAGCATAAGTTCAGAGAAGCCATATATTAAAGACGTCACTATCAGGTGCCCGGATGATGGATGAATACTTGAACGTAACTAAGCTTCTTTTAGAAGAAGAAAAAATAAACTAAACCACTGGAAACATTCACTTGTATCAGACAGATTATTTACATTTCTAGTAAGGGAGTAACCTGGTGTTCAACCTGTGAGTTAATTGTGACTGTGTTCCGCCTATAATTAAATGACTTGTCTGACCCGGTACAACCTGGTGTCCAACTTGTGAATTGATTGTGAACGTGTTCCGCCTATAATCCAATGACTTGTTTGACCTGGTATAACCTGGTGTCCAACTTGTGAATTGATTGTGAATGTGTTCCGCCTATAACCCAATGACGTGTTTGACCCGGTACAACCTGGTGTTCAACCTGTGAATTAATTGTGACTTTTGTTCCGCCTATAATTAAATGACGTGTTTGACCCGGTACAACCTGGTGTTCAACCTGTGAGTTAATTGTGACTGTGTTCCACCTATAATCCAATGACTTGTCTGACCCGGTACAATCTGGTGTTCAACCTGTGAGTTAATTGTGACTGTGTTCCCCTATAATCCAATGACTTGTCTGACCCGGTACAACCTGGTGTTCAACCTGTGAGTTAATTGTGACTGTGTTCCGCCTATAATCCAATAACGAATTTGATCCTGTACAATCTGGTGTTCAACTTGTGAATTGATTGTGAATGTTTTCCGCCTACAATCCTAACCTGGTGTCCAACTTGTGAATTAATTGTGACTTTTGTTCCGCCTATAATCCAATGACGTGTTTGACCCGGTACAACCTTGTATTCAACCTGTGAATTAATTATGACTGTGTTCCGTCTATAATCCAACGACGTGTTTGATCCTGCCCTGAATAACTGGTGTTTAACATGTGAATTAAATGTGACTGCGTTCCGCCTAGAATCCATTGACTCTGAACGTAAGATCCTTGCTGGTCTTACAATCGAGAGGACAGAATAAGCTGGAAAATGGTTGTCGAGCAATTTCGATTTAATGACTCACATTGACCTTTAGAATTATCTGTATTTAGAATGTATGGGAACCCAGAAGCTGAATAATGATTTTGGTGCAATACAGAAACATCTTGAGTCCCATAAGTCAGAGTAAAAAATGGTCCGTGTTTTTCATCAATTACTCTTTATTTTATCTCTGGGGTGGCTCCCTGACTCGGTCAACATTCAGCTGTGAGGGTTTCAACCATGACGGTCGACAGCAGTTCAGGGTAGTCTTCGAGAATTGACGTTTGTTGGAATGTCAGCTCTCCGGGAGGAAGAAACAAACAAGAGTTTAACAACTTATCACTAGAGGGCGACGATGCTGATTGAGATAAATAGACAGAACGAAATGGTATGAACCTTTGTAAATATTGAAAATAGACAGTGATGATTTTTAATACAGATATTAGTTTCTACTTCTTGACCGAATATTATCACCCCCTAAAAACGCTAGACGAAATGACAACACTATAGCCTGTTCTACTGTTGATTAGTTTGAGTTTTTCTTTATAGGATTTCCTGTGTAGCACACGATGAGTAGTCCATGTGGGGTCTGGAACAACCTGTAAGACAATCAGTGTGACACACAGGCGAAATGTTAAGGGTTTTGCGGATATATGTATATATATATATATAACCAAGAAAGCTCTTTCCACTGGTTTCTGGGAATTATACTTGGGACACTGCACACACAAATTAATCTAGTATATAAGTACGTGAAGTAAGAGAACACTGTAATCTGTCGCTAACTGTGGGGGCAGAAAATACAATAAACATCAATAATAAACAACAATAAAATCATAGACATACTTAGTACACAACAAACCCAACGGAAAGTAAGGATACCACTTGTGAACTTCGTCTACAGTAAGTATACCACTTACAGCATCACTTGTGAACTTCGTCTACAGTAAGTATACCACATACAGCATCACTTGTGAACTTAGTTTAAAGTAAGTATACCACTTACAGCATCACTTGTGAACTTAGTTTAAAGTAAGTATACCACTTACAGCATCACTTGTGAACTTAGTTTAAAGTAAGTATACCACTTACAGCATCACTTGTGAACTTCGTCTAA
>NW_013667670.1:6396-8170 GCF_000517525.1 Limulus polyphemus
AACCAACTGTATCGATAACGTAACAGTTAACCTCAGTACCAGCCTTCTAACCAACTGTATCGATAACGTAACAGTTAACCTCAGTACCAGCCTTCTAACCAACTGTATCGATAACGTAACAGTTAACCTCAGTACCAGCCTTCTAACCGACTGTATCAAACAGCCACTCTAGCTTTTATGTCTACATTATTTTCAAACCACCGATAACGTAAAAGTTAACCTCAGTACCAGCCTTCTAACCGACTGTATCGAACAGCCACTCTAACTTTTATGTCTACATTATTTTCAAACCATCGATAACGTAAAAGTTAACCTCAGTACCAGCCTTCTAACCACATTTTGAAAGTTTTATATGCGTGTAAAGTTATAGCGTCATATTTGTTTATGTTCTGGTCTACAAGAGTTGTCTCACGATAAAGGTTTAAATTATTCACCTGTAAAATCGTTCAGGGGTTTTTCGCTGAATTTGATGCGCTGTCCGTAGTACAAGAAATGCATTGTAATATTTACTTCTCTGTGGCAACAAGGTTTCCTTTGTGACATACAAGACGGCACGTGCTCGCTGTGAGCCTTGTCTTGAATGGACGGCAAAGACATTTTTCCAGACGCTTATCAACTTGTTGGTGTGCCACAATTATTTTGACATATCAACAAAGTTCCCTTGTCTATATAGTTTGTGTTTTATTACATCTTACTGTTAACTTTTCTGTTGTCTACTGGATTTACTAATCAAACATGTCACGGTTTAAAAACTAAGGGACGATCGAGATGGGGGTGGGGAGAAAGGTTGGTGAAAATAAGACAATGAATTCTATGAACTAATTGTCTAATTTGTGAAATTTCCAAAACAAAGAGAAAGTAAACATGTTTCACTTTAATTGCCTTGTGTGACGTCATGACTGATCTTCCGTGATTACATTCCACTCGGAAAGTTTTTCTTTGTTTTTGTTGTTTTTACAACTTTCGTACGTGTAAAATAGTTCGATTGATGTTGATTGTAATTAAGCACAAAGCTACACAATGGGCTATCTGTGCTCTGCCCACCACGGGTATCGAAACCCGGATTCTAGCGTTGTAAGACCGCAGACAAAATAGTTCGAAAAACCTTTGTAGAGACAGAGGAAACCTGAAATGCGTTTCATGAACACGAACTGAATCACACTCACAACTATCCTGTCGAGTAACGTCCCCCAGTGGCACAGCGGCATGTCTGCGGACTTACGACGCTAGAAACCGGGTTTCGATACTCGTGGTGGGCAGAGCACAGATAGCCCATTGTGTAACATTGTGTTTAACTTCAAATAACAACAATATCAAGTAACGCAGAAAAAAATTGAGGTCAAAGCATAAAATTACGTCACCAATATGCTTTCAATTTACAGTATTTTTGTAGACACACGATATTATTTTACTGGGCCTGGCTTGATTGTTAGGTTACTGGAGTCACAATCTTCGGGTCGTGGGTTCGAATTCCGTCTCCAAATATGCTCGCCCCTTCAGCCATCGGGGTATTATAATGTGACGTTCAATTCCACTGTTCGTTGGCAAAGAGTAATCCAAGAGTTGGCGGTGGATGGTGTTCACTGACTGCCTTCCCTCTAATTTATCACTTCTAAAGTAAGCACAGCTAATGCAAATAATCCTCGAGTAGCTTTACGCGAAATTCAACAAACAGACAAAGCTGGTAACAGTAGGATGAAAGTTTGTTAACAGTATTGTTGCGTCAGCGAGGTCACGTGACTAGTATCACGCCACTTCCTTCTCGAACCTTCGT
>NW_013667670.1:9170-12302 GCF_000517525.1 Limulus polyphemus
AAGAAAGGCGTTGTGTCGCTAAAGTTTCGTCGGAACGAATTTACGGAAAATTAAGTAACAACTGGAGGCGTAACAGTATAAAGGAATGAAAATACAAGGCATTTCATATAACGTATCCCTAGTGTTGCAAAAACAAACAGCGTTTACAAAAAAATAGTCAAATAATATGTAACACATGCATAACGTTACGTTATCGGTTGAAGCAGAGTTAAGAGCAACTATTACAATGTTTTGTCATAATAATAAAAAAAGAACAAAAGGAGAGAATTTGTTTATTACTGTGAATTCAAAACCAACTCAACAAATAGTTATACATATTTACCTGGGGGGGGGGGGAGTTCGCCTACGGGGTGGGAGTTTTGTTTTAAACAAAAGCTGCCCTAAGTTCAGGTTTTATCTCGGCAACGTTTCGTGCACGAATCACGAGCAACGCACCTGCTCGAACTGTCGAATGATACGAAAGTTACGTGAGCAGAAGTGTGATTGATGGGCAGGGGTAGCACGAGGTCTTTATCGCCATAGCTGCGTGTTCGATGCTCCAAGTTCTCCAACAGAAACTTTCAACATGATTTTATTTGTTTTGTGTTGGACGTATTTAACATCGTCAGGTGCTATGAAAATATTTCTAAGAAGTTTGTTCATCAAGACGGTAGTTTTCATAATATCGTTTTAGGCTTAGAAGTTTATTCATCAAGACGGTAGTTTTCATGATATCGTTTTAGGCTTAGAATTTGTTCATCAAGACGGTAGTTTTCATGATATCGTTTTAGGATTAGAAGTTCGTTCATCAAGACGGTAGTTTTCGTGATATCGTTTTAGGATTAGAAGTTTGTTCATCAAGACGGTAGTTTTCGTGATATCGTTTTAGGTCTTAGAAGTTCGTTCATCAAGACGGTAGTTTTCATGATATCGTTTTAGGTTATTTAAGATTCGTATCAGGAGATAGACTGGCTGTTTTAACACTTGGATTTTGTCATTGGATTAGGTAGTTAATGATGTATTAAAATTTAATTGCTGTTTTTGTATTGAATTGGCAAAAAAAAGGTCTTTAGTTTACAGTTTTTGAAAAAAACTGATCATGTTTTATTCTTATTCCAATAACAATTAGTACAACCTAGTAAGAGCACGCGCTTTGGTAGATTAAATACACAAGCGTTAATAATTGTTAACTGCTCTTATTTCATCACACGCAGACATACACACACACACACACACGTATACAATGTATGTATATAGATATATTATTCTTGTAATCTGGGGTTTCACATGCTGATACACGTATCTGAAACTTTGGGGGATATGAATCACAAGGAATATATTACATTTATCAATTCTAGTGGTTTGTATTCAGTTAAGCCTATTTCATGTTTAATCTTTTGTGTGCGTGTGTTTCAGTAATCACTAGGCACTAGGCCGAAAAAAAATGGCTGCCGTATTCAATGTATTACTCTTACAAATAACTGCTTAAGTTCAGTTATAAAATTATTTGAGCACCTAATTGCCATTATTGAGTGTTTCACAGCTTGCGAAACTCCCAATATCATTAAAAAATGTTGCTAAAGTGGAGAACTGGGAACTAGCTAATGAGTCAACGTGTTCGTCTGTCTTTTTTCTTTCCACGATAGCGTGAAGTTTTCGCAATGGCTCTAGTACGACAGAAAAACATTTGAAGGTTACTTGGGAACAGGCTATCACTACGTGCGATAGTGCTTAGTATAAGTTAAAAAAAAACATAATTCTAGTAGAAATTGTCATTACCCCTTGAAGTCAGCTTTCTTACGGTAATTTGGTGTTCCTTTAAGAAGCTTAAGTACAGGGTGAAACAGGAGTTACCAGCCAATAATAGATGAACATTAGATGACTGTAAAATGTAGAATACACAATGCTTTGTGCACTATACAATTGGTGTCTTTAGGAAGCCAACCCCTATATTATTTATGAATTGAAGGAATAAAAAAATCAATACACATAATATTAAATTTTATTACACACATTCATAGAATACACTAACTTTCAAACGTCACAAAACAAGTAATAGAAACATTTGTAAATGTAAAATAATGTAGGGATGGCAGTGGTAAAAAGAATGTAAACAAGAATATAGGGATGATACAGTTATGCATTTTTCAAATGTTATTTCCTTACTGTGGGTTCTTCGACATTAAGTCCCAAGATTATAACGAGTGATGATTAATAATCTATTGTAGCCAATTGTATGGTATAGCATCGATATCTCAGCTCATTCTTCAGTGCAATGAAGAAACTGACAAACCTAATATGATATTAACTATATATATATATATTACCATTGAATTATAAATATGAAACAGGGGTTCACATATCATATACTAGCGAAAGCATCCGGCTTCGCTCAGGTTATTAAGTTGATAGTTTGTGTATCCTGAACCCATTTTAATATAAAAGTATAACCAATATACGCTCATATTGCTCAGTAATATGACATAAAATCCATTGTTGGAACACATTGTCACCAAACGTACTGGCTTTTCTGTATATTAGAAGTTGTTATGTAAAGAATCACTTCTTTACTAAGTGGTTTTTTTCGCTAGCTCGCCTCATTAAAAAGATGCACACGCACGCATGCACGTGGATAAGATAAGTAATACCCAGGTGCACACCCTCAAGGTCCACTTAGCACGAGTACAAAACTTCAGGTTTCTAGGTTCTTTCCTCTTGGAGCTATGGCGGTCACACACAAAGACACCCCTTTTATTACGATATATATATATATATATATTAACTAAGAGGGTAAGAAACATTTGGTATGCCTACATACCACAGGTGAGACCGTTTCTTCTTGAGAATTTTCTTCCCGGGAAAGGGCATACTTAAACTATGTTTTCTTCAGAAGAGACACCCCCCCCCCAATGGCACAGCGGTATGTCTGCGGAGTTACAACGCTAGAAACCGGGTTTCGATACCCGTGGTGGGCAGAGCACAGATAGCCCATTGTGTAGCCTTGTGCTTAATTTCAAACAAACAAACAGAAGAGACATGTATAATATTTGTTGTTTCTTTTTGTTTTTGTTTTTTCGCTCTCGGGGAGGGCATGTTTGTAAACTTTTTTTTTTTCTTAAGGTAGGGTACATTGTTTAACTACTTTGGTTTTTT
>NW_013667670.1:13302-18880 GCF_000517525.1 Limulus polyphemus
CGCTCTCGGGGAGGGCATGTTGAAACTTTTTTTTTCTTAAGGAGGGACATGTTAACACTGTTTTTTTTCTTAAGGAGGGACTTGTTAACACTGTGTTTTTTCTCGATTGTTAGACATATTGAAACTTATTTTTGAGGAGGTGTGTGTTGAAACTATTTTTTTCTTTCGGGGAGGGGGCTCAAAATTGAAACAGTTTTCTCCATCTTGAAGTTCATCTTCTCTTCTTTGTATTAATACTGTATTGGCGAAATTTACGAAGTTTGAAGGACGTTGATTGGCCGGATTTTAAATTTAAAAAACGTGGTTTCTCTGAAAAAGCCAAATTCTGCAACAGAATATGTTTGTTTCTATTTAAGCACAAAATACACAATGGGCAATCTGTGCTCTGCCCACCACGGGTATCGAAACCTGGTTTCTAATGTGATAAGTCCGCAGACATACCGCTGTGCCACTGGGGGTGGGGGGGGGGCTGCCACAGAACAATTTACACCAAAAAATAACCTAGAAATGAAAAGAAAAAACATCATTAAGACTAAAAATAACTGTACTAGTGATTGATTATTTATCAAAAGTTATTTCGTTTATCTGAACGATATATTCTTAGAGTCTAAATTAAGTCTCTCTTGTGCTTTATAAATTGATTTTATGTGGACTTTTAGAGTATTCATAACACATATCATATTGTTCTATTATAAAAATACCTTAACTTAGGTTGTATGACAATGATGTATTATATATCTCTAAGGTTTTATACACCTAAACCAGCACAGCCCGAGAGGTTTTTTAGGCCTAAAAAGGGAGGGGGTAGATTTGACTGTCGCGCGTCCAGCATAGCTGCTGAGTTCCGGGGTGAACGAAGCGCTTTCTGACACACTGATAATAGATCTGAATATTTACATGTTTCTGGTTTAAAACCCTTTATGGGACGACTAAGAATACTGTGATTTAAAAAAAAAAAAGAAAACTGTAGTCTATCATGATGTTTCAACACATTTCTTTGTTGTTGTTTTTTAAGCGCAAGGCTACTTAATGGGGCATTTGTGCTGTGGTCACCAAACGTATCGAACCCTATTTGGAAGGCTATAAGTCGATAAACTTGTTACTAATCCACATTTGCGGTTAAATTAGTATCTTTATTTCTAAATTTCTAGAATAATAAAAAAGAATTATAATCGCAGTCTATTCCAGAATTTGAAACTTAAACAAAATATCTTGGCCCGGTATGGCCAGGTGGATAGGGAGCTCGACTCGCAGTCTGCGGGTCGCAGGTTCGAATCCCCGTCCCACCAAACATGCTCGCCCTTTCGGCCGTGGGAGCGTTATAAAGTGACGGTCAATCCCACTATTCGTTGGTAAAAGAGAAGCCCAAGAGTTGGCGGTGGGTGGTAATGACTAGCTGCCTTCCCTCTAGTCTTACACTGCTAAATTAGGGACGGCTAGCGCAGATAGCCCTCGTGTAGCTTTGCGCGAAATTCAAAAGAAACAAACAAATAAAATATCTGTCATACATTTGCCAAATTACGCCAAAAATTTTGAAGGTGCAGTGTGACCAATATTTAGTGTTTTCGACAGGATAGAAAGTAAACTAATATCAGCTAGAAACGTACAGGAGTCCTTGGAATATAAAACCAGCAGTTCGAGTTGTATTAGATTTGTTTTGTTAGATGAAAAGGATTTTCCTGTCTCGCGATCACGTGTCTCCCGCGAAATGAGCAGTTCCAGGGTTCCCATTAGATTTCTCATTTCCCCGATGTCTTGTCGATTCTTTTAACCGTAGAAATAAAATAAACCCCTTGTTCGAGCCCAGTTCCACAACATCATTTATGACAGATTAAAAGCACGCTTTCTTTAACTAGCCACGGTCACAAACAAGGCTTCTCGAGACGTTTTTAGGAAGGGATACCGGGGTTTTACAACATGAAACGATCAGGCTACATATTGAAGTGCCCTGCAGGGAACGCTTTGATCGTTCTCAAGAGGATCGTTGGGTGTTCTTCGGCATTTCCCCCCTGTCATTTCAGATCAAGCTCTTGGGAAAGTTCAGTGCCTATTTGGCACATTTCTACTGAAACAGTTTGTTTTAATAGGTGTCCTGATGACATTGAACTGTTCTAAATTTGAAGAGTTTTCTCATACAATAAACATTGAGTTTAGCCTAGAGATCCGGTGAAAATACAACACTTGTGTGTGATCCAACTTTCCAAAAGTTCTTATAAGTTTTCAATTGGTTGGAAGACTAATGTAATATGTAATACCAAACCTGCCTCTGTTTCCAACATTTCAGTGAAGCCACGCTATGAATGAAAAAAAAAAAGAATAACCAAATACATAATAAAAGTATATACACTAAATATTTAGGTACACTCAATAACTAAACATCGTGTCTCATACATCTCATCAGGCTGGGCGTGATCTAGTTTTAACTTTACCTGGAATATGACCACGAGGGTTCACATTTCTTGATCATTTGCCGCTAAAATGCGCTCCGTACTTTGGGGCCTTGTATGCGCTATAAGAGTGGCAGTCAAATCTCAGTATTCAATGAGGCAAGAGTAGCCCAACAGATCGTAATGGGTGCTGTTGAGTAGGTGCAAGTACTCTCTAGTCTATCAATTCAAAATTAGGGACACTATGCGTGGTAGACCTTGTGAAACTTTTCGCGAAATACTTAAACAGATGGTATTTGCGCTATAAAAACCACTCTCTATATATATAAACATGTAATTCATGTTCCGTATCACGACAACATTAGTAATGGCAGATACTGAAAGAACATAAGACATGTTATAAGGAAGATAAAGTGAACACACTTTACCTCAATAAACATTTAAACGAACTTTTCATGGTACACACACACACACACATATACATATATATATACATATATACTCATGCAAGCTTTCCCTTATATAGATATGCAATGCAAAATGTGTCATTTTCTATAAAAAGCCCCAGTTTTTTTCGCCTGTTGGAGGTGGCTACCAGTGTATTTTTAAATCCCCTAAAAAGATCTGAATAAAGAAGTTGAACCCCCATATTTAATATTGCTTAGGAAATTTGTTCTAGCATTTTCTCTATTTTGTGTATATGTGTGTGTGCGTGTGTATTAAATACAGACGAGATTGAAAAGTTTAATACGTCGGAAAAGGAACAAATTTAGAAAGCGGAAGATGGAGAGAGGCCATCTAGCGTAGTAAAGTGAAATCCTAAAAAAAAGTAATAAGCCTTTTTCTTAAGCGCACACATAGCATAGTAAAGTAACGAAGAATGGGTTTATTTGGGTATAAAAATCAATTATGAAAGATAATCTTCCTTTCTATGTTTTTAACCTTTACAGGATGTTCAGAAAATTACCTGATAATTGAATCACTTTGAAATTAGAAGAAAGAGCTCCAGAGCAAGCACCATTCCTACTAAGCCTATTTAGGCTGTCAAACATGCAAGTAAAAGAAAGAAAGGCCTGTAACAGTGTAAGTACATTTGTTTAGTTGGAAGTACAGTAATCAAATGCTTGAAAAAACAATTACGTATACAACTAGGCTCGTTGATTAGATATTGAATCCTGTCCGTATATTTAAACGTTTTCTTGACACATCAATATACTTACATAACTTCGTAAGGCTTTTTAAAATAATTATTTAATAGAACAACAGTTGTTAGTACACGATTTGATATAAAATTAAAAAGGATAGAAATGGCCTAATGACTGTCATTTGTCATATCGATTTTAGCGTAGGGTGGCTTCATGTCTAGTGTTTTGTTTAGTAACTTATTGGTCTATTTATTTATTTCGCGTTTATTTGTAAAAACAATAAATAGTCAAGTTACATTCGAATTATAGGGAAGGGTCAAATTTTGAAATGGCGCCAATTTTGACACCCTAAATTTTTCATGTGGCTCAGTGGTAAGTTTGAAAGCTTATAACGCTAAAAACCGAGTTTTGATATCCGTAGTGGGCACAGTACAGATACTTAGCCCATTGTGTAGCTTTGGTCTTAACAACAAAACAAACAAACGAATACTTTTTCAAACTTCACTTTAAAAAAAAAGCTATAAAGCAAAATTTTAAATCATTTCACATTAATTACAATTACAAATTAAATCACAATTGAATAAATGAAAAAGTATTTTCTTTAAATGTGAAACGACAGTTATTGTTTTCTCAAGAAACAAAATAATTTTATTCGAAACATCAGGGCTAAAAACACATGTATCTCAAACGTTATTCTGACGTTTTTTTGGTGCTGTTTCAAAATTTTTCACTCTTCCATTAAGCCTTGTGGTCAGGGATAAGTTCATACATTTAATACATTAAAATCCTGGGTCGACTCCGCACGGTAGACAGAGCGTACATAGTCCACTATGTAGCTTTACGCCAAAACAAAACAGCCTCAGGTCTAACAGTTATTGATTTTCGAGTGGCTTCACAAGTAAAATCATAACCTGAAATATTTGTTTGATTCTTGTTAAGTGCAAAGCTATCCAATGGGTTATTTGTGCTGTGTCCACCACAGGTATCGAAACCTGATTTTTACGTTATAAGTCCGCAGATCACTGGTGGGGGGGCAACTTGAAATGACATCCTTATATCGCTATTTCATTTATACCCTACTTAAACAGTTATTGAATTTTTTATATGCAAATGAATGATATAAATAGATTTTCTTAAAATAAAAATTTCAAATATTTATTGAATTAATACTTTAATTCGATTATAATTACCCGTTGATTATAATAAAGCATAAAAAGTTAGTGATTTGAATAATGACACAGTAAAAGACCCGACGCACGTTTAAAACGTTATACAGTTATGTATTAACGCATCATCTCTCTACAGTAGATGTTTGTTTTTGAATTTCGCGCAAAGCTACACGAGGGCTATCTGCGCTAGCCGTCCCTAATTTAGCAGTGTAAGACTAGAGGGAAGGCAGCTGGTCATTACCACCCACCGCCAACTCTTATGCTACTCTTTTACCAACGATTAGTGGGATTGACCGTCACATTATAACGCCCCCACGGCTGAAAGGGCGAGCATGTTTGGTGTGACGGGGATTCGAACCCGCGACCCTCAGATTGCGAGTCGAGTGTCGTAACCACCTGGCCATGCCGGGCCCTCTCTACAGTAGAGCCGGGCGTGACTCAATAGTTAGCGTGTCGAGCTGCGGATCACAGAGTCCGCGGTTGGAGACGTGATGCTGACGAAAACTCCTGCACTGTTATCTGTTATAAAATTTACAGTCAATCTCATTATTCAGTTCAAAGAGCCAGACAATACCCTTGTGGCGGCGGGTGCTGGTAGCTGGCTCCCTTCACTCTAGTATTTAGTTCAAAATTAGAGAGGGCTATACCTGACCTGAGCATCTAGTTTATGTGTGCATAAGATGTCGTTCTAGTCGACATCCCATTTTCTTTCTGCAACAAAAACTTTTTAGTATTAGAAACATCATAACGTGGGGCTTTTACCCAATATTCAATCGCCCCTATGCGTCACTTTTCAGTACAAAAAGTCGATTGTATTAAATGTATGTCCACTCGAAACATCGCCAGGTGGTTAGGGCGCTCGACTGGCAATCTGTGG
>NW_013667670.1:18890-20687 GCF_000517525.1 Limulus polyphemus
AACCAGGTTTTCGTCGGGTAGCATAACTGTCAGTTGCGACCCGCGTTAACACTCAACCATATTTTGAAGGCCTGGCATGGCCAGGTGGTTACGACACTCAACTCGCAATCTGAGGGTGGCGGGTTCGAATCCCCGTCACACCAAACATGCTCGCCCTTTCAGCCGTGGGGGCGTTATAATGTGACGGTCAATCCCACTATTCGTTGGTAAAAGAGTAGCATAAGAGTTGGCGGTGGGTGGTAATGACCAGCTGCCTTCCCTCTAGTCTTACACTGCTAAATTAGGGACGGCTAGTGCAGATAGCCCTCGTGTAGCTTTGCGCGAAATCCATAACAAACAAACCACTCGAAACATGACATTCTATATACTTTGCCCCCTTTTTTCTGTCTATTCAGATATATCTTATAATCACAAAAAAATACATCCTTTAAAACAACCCTGAAAGATAATTTCGTTTTGCAAAAGGCTCCGCCGTAAGGCTGTCATGTTTAATGTACACACACCTTCCCTCCTGGCTTTCCATAATCATCTAGTGTACGAGAACGACTGTTTCCCAAACGCCTGTTTCAACAGTTCAATTGCACGAAATTTCATAGGCGCCGTGTTCAGCCGCTTGACCTTTACGTCTTCACATAGAATTGTGCGAATAGCAGTTTCATTCTCTAACATTTTATGTATACGTGACTTATGTCACTTTTCCAGATGGAGATCCTTCTGATTATGTTACAAACTATTGCCTGGGTCACATGAATGTTTTTTTTATCACTGGTCTTTGTGGATTAGTATATCACTTGTTACAAGACACCACACTTTGCTTACCACGTCTAGGGTATGACTTGTTGCAGGTCTCTTTCAGAATGGTCCTAGTACCCTAAGTTGATCCATGTTCCTTTATTTTCCAATGCCATTAAATATAAGGGATATCCCTCTCTTGGAAATTGTAAATCCTCTATCCGAACACGTTTTTATGATCTGAGTGTACGAAAATGTTGCGTTGGAAAGTGCTGTTACATACCATATCTAACAAGCGATAAATTTTCGCTAGCATCACTCTATCTACATAACATCAAACAATGTTAAACTATAGTTCTGATACATTACGTTTCACATCGACTTTATACCGACTGTAGGTGCCACGTGACTTGCTAATGTGAATATTCAAAATCATTTAAATATAACGTACTCAACCCTGTAGAAGAAGCTGTGATTTAAATAATACGTTATGTCTGTTATGGACAACAAAAATAATAGCAACTTGAGTATTATTAACTCGATAACAGTCTGCACTCTATATATTACAGCCAGTCAATTTAGCTGCAAATTTTCAAGTTAATCTTATATATATGTTCTGGCTTAAAAGATTCAACCTGATGTGAAGGTTTTAATTTTGTTGTTGTTGTTGTTATTGCAATGATATGATTCTGTATCATAAGAAAGAAACGGATAGGTTTGATAATTACCTTCAGGTTCCATAACAACTTTACAATGTTGTTAAAAAATATAAAACTATTATAAGATTTATTTTAAGAATTCAATATTTATTACTTAACGTATATGAACAAAGAACGCATTACACGATAGAAACGTATGGAAATTTTTACTATTTTTGTATTGCTATGTTGTCTTTTCTTGCTTAGTGATCTAGAAACTTGAATTTGAATTGTGTGTTGCTTTTGGTTGACTTCTGAATGGGGCCCGGCATGGCCAGGTGGTTAGGGCATTCGACTCGCAATCTGCGGGTCGCGGGTTCGAATCCACGTCACACCAAACATGCTCGCCCTTTCAGCCGTGGGGGCG
>NW_013667670.1:21476-32493 GCF_000517525.1 Limulus polyphemus
GGACGGCTAGCGCAGATAGCCCTCGTGTAGCTTTGCGCGAAATTCAAAAACAAACAAACTTCTGAATATTTTTGTTAGCTGCGCAAGTCAAACGAATCGCTACCCTTACTGAGCCGGCACAGATTTTAACACTGAGGCATCGTATTGTTCCGATAAGACACGAGACATAATAATATCCAAAATCGAGACAGATGGCAGCACTAAAGTCGTATCATTTCGTCTGCTATCAGGACTTCAAACAGTCACACACACAAACCGTTTTACATAAATTGCTATAGTAACTGGAAACACGTGGTTCACTCCGAAGTCCACAAATAAATACCATTTTCTCAGTAGACGATAACTTAATGTATTAACGATAGATGTTGCTCACCTAAATAGTTGTGTTTGTGAATGTGAAATGATGCTACGTTACGTTTACTTACGTATTTAACGATCGAAAGAAACCCATAAAGGTGTAAATGGTTTGGTTATGTCAAGAGAAAAACAGGAAAGACAAACCTTGACATTTCATACAAATAGATGTATGAGCTAAGTTTCACACGTACTTTTATTACAATAGTAGCAACGACTAACACCTATGTTTATATTCATTTAACCCTGAATCTGTGCAATTTAACGTCGAGCCAGTGGAAGATAGTTTCAAGCTTCCTATATTAAACTCGTACTTTCTCGACTATTGTGTAGTTGGTGCACTTGTACATATTTTAAATTGAAGTCTGTCCCGAAACGTCACGTAAATATTTGCTTGTTTGTTGATTTTCGCGCAAAGCTACTCGCGGGCTATCTGTCCCTAACTTAAAAGATATAGACTATAGGGGAAGTAACTAGTCAACACCGCTCACCGCCAACTCTTGACCTACTCACTACCAATGAAAAGTGGAATTTACCGTTGCATTATAACGCCCTCACGACTGAAAAGGGGGGGGGACATGTTCGATGACGAGATTCGAACCAACAACCCGCAGATTGCCAGTCGAGCACCTTAACCGCCAGGTGATGCCAGGCCGTCATATAATTAAATTTTCACTGCGATATTTGAAAGTTTGCGAGCGTGTGCATGCCCTCCTCACCCCAGGCTTTCAAATAGAAATAGGCTTGTTTGTATGTTCGTTTAATACTTAGAGATCTAGTATCATATCATTCGGAAAACGTGATAACGACTAGGTGGGCATGAGGTATCCTCTGAGAATTTAATTTCCACAAGGAAATTAAGTTCAT
The DNA here is from genome assembly GCF_000517525.1 of Limulus polyphemus. Lineage (NCBI taxonomy): Eukaryota > Metazoa > Arthropoda > Merostomata > Xiphosura > Limulidae > Limulus > Limulus polyphemus. The sequence goes on from NW_013667670.1 coordinate 22,698, forward strand.
TTGTAGTTGGTAAAATATGCAGATTAGTTTCAGATCCAGTCTTCCAGCTGACAGAATAACACCGGGGCCACTCGCTCTCTCATGTACTGCCTGGTTATCCCAGATGGACATGACGTCATGTTTTCAGTGAATTAGGTTAGCACTGGGAGGATTTCACGACAGCCTCAGTCTCCCACAGTTAGTGACGTCGATTGCTCGACAAAACTGACATGAAAGGTATTTCCTAGAAAGCTTTAGGTTTAGCTACTGTACTGTCATTTACACGTGGATGGAAAACAGGAAACCCCGTCGACATCTAGGTCTTTCTGCTGGCTTTCCCTTAGATCACCAATCCAAGTTGTATCGTTACAACCCTTTGGAACTCTCGTGCTGTAACGTTGTTGGGGTTTGATAGCTGTTAACTTAGAAACAGTTAAAATTTGGTTAGTTCAAATAAATGAAAGCTTATAGGGTTGTAAGTAGTAACTTCAGCTGCTTAAAACCAAATAAACCATTCCAAGTTAATAGCTGAGTTATTCTTTTTTGTTTTACTAGTAAAACAACAACAATAAATTGAAGTTTGTTTGTTTGTTGTTAAGTACAAAGCTACACACAGGGCTATCTTGCTGTGCTCACCGCAGGGATAGAACTATGAACTTTAGTGTTAGTAATCGCCGTGCCAAGCGATCAAATAGAAGAAACATTGTTATTTGAAGCTAACATACTTTTTTCATCATGTGAAATCGTTTAAATGTTTGTCATCTGAGTTTTAACGGTATTCATCTGTAGTATGATGGTTGTCATCTGAATGTTAACGGTTTTCATCTGTTGTATGATAGTGTCATCTGAAAGTTAACGGTTTTCATCTGTTGTATGATGGTTGTCACCTGAATGTTAACGGTTTTCATCTGTTATATGATGGTTGTCATTTGAGTTTTAACGGTTTTCATCTGTTGTATGATGGTTGTCACCTGAATGTTAACGGTTTTCATGTGTAGTACGATGGTTGTCATCCGAGTTTAATCGTGTTTCTATAATTTACATTTCAGTTGTAGTAGTTCTAACTTCAACACTGATTGGCCTCTGTGTGAAATAAAATTTGCCATGTAGAAACAGTTATGTTATTCCTAGCGGATAACTAAAATAAACTGTGTTTTTCAGAAAAAAAACAGTGGTCTGTAGAAGATAAGATTAATTTTTAATTTTCCTATAACATCTATTTTTATAACACTTATTACTGTTGTTGTTGCTTTAGCCCAAAGCGACACCATGGGCTGTCTGCGCTTTTTCCACTGCGGGGAATCGAACCCCAAATTTTAACGTTGTAAATCCGGAAACTTACCGCTAACGACACTTATTATACAGTGTAAGTTTAGACAGTATGTTATATTTACGATATAGGTTGTAAACTATCGTATACCGTAAGCATTCTCAGCCAGGTAAGTCACATTATCCTTTGTCAGATACGCCATACCACTGCCAGAGAAGCATACAAATATCTCACGTTAGCTTACGTTAACTCGAACAAATAATCATTACGTTACATTTGACAAATTATACAAGATATACACGTCAAACAACAATCACCAGTGGTGTGGCTTATTGCTCAAGTTATAAACAAGACAACGGTCTACTCTTTTCCTTTTCATCTCTCTCTATCTTTCTTGTTCTATAAATATAGATTGTCTTGTCTGTGGTTGATGTACGAACAATTGCTTCAAAACTACTTAATAAAGTTGATTTAATTTGTAAAAAAAAATTATATGTCATCACTCTTGTTTGGTTCCAGTACAATAAATTGAAAATAAAAGTTACAAAAATTTGATTTTAAAATAATATTTTTCAAAGAATCTGGAAAGATCAGTTCTGTCTGTTCTGTAATTTTGTTTCGTTACTTTTTAAGCAATAAAGAGGATAGATTTGTTTCTATAAATGACCTTCATTATCTTAATCCAACTTAATGTTTATCATTTCGATAAATATATGTTGTAAATAGATATCATTTTCTTTATATTATAGCGACTTGTACGCCTATTTTATTTTATTTAATTTAACGTGTTTATGATAGTGATTGTAATGGGAACAACTGTAAAAATAATTTAGTTTATAAAACGATTTCTGTTTTGGTTTTATTCTACAAGCTAGATAATAATATTGCTGCTTGATGTAAAACAAGTAATGTTAATCAACATTTTGTAAAATATAACGTACTTTGATTTAATTCGACACAAACTTCAACGAAAGAAGAGAATTCAAAAAGAAAAGTCATGAATTAGTTACCACTAATTGCCTACATAAACTCTGCTACTATCAACCAACATTACTGTTTTCCCGCCAATATAGAAAAGATTGGATACCTTACCACCTAGCGGATTTCATAAACAATAGATCTCGTCAAGGCACCATATAATATGAAGAAACAACCCAAACTCTTGTCCTCAAACAGTTAGTTTCTCATCTAGAGGTTAGCACATTAAACGAGTGGTATCAGTACCATGTCCCTTTAAACCATTTTATTTTCCAACACAGCAAACCTCAAGGGGGCGAAAGGCAGCGCCTGGATAGCTTGTATCTTCGACCGAAACGTTGATGTATTATCTGCTCTGGTTACGAGTGAATGATGCCAAGAAAGTTGATCAACCTATTTATTCAAGTCTCCAAGGTAATGAGATGAAGTTTAATCTCGAAGTACTGCGTTATTCGCGAAACTACGAGAATAAGAGAAAAGAGGTACAGATTATCGTGATTGATTACACCTAGTCGTAGGCCTCGCGTATTTGTAAGGTTCCCTATACTTAGATAGAACTGTTTTATATTTCATTACTTTGTAAATATATATATGCACAAACTAAATGTTAGTCCCAAAGGTTTCAAACAGTTGTTAGCAAATATATAAAATTGCTGCTGCAGATAAAAACTCTACTAAAAATGTCCAAATTGGTTCAGTTTATATATACACATTTATATTAACTGTCTTCGTAATTACCTTCATTTCTAATCATTCGTAAGGCACTGTTGAATTAATATTGATGAATAACTACACAGTTTTATAAATTGTTTATATTGACTTCAAGGAAAGGATCATTCATATCGATGGTGGCGTCATCTATTATTCGTTAAATGAGTTATATTAGATGCATTATGTGTTGTTTTTTTAACTCGGTTAAAAACTTTTAAAATAAAATAAGATTCAACTTTTCTTTATTTGTTTACAAACTGTCACGCAAAGCTGACAGAAAAAAGAGAAAGCACCCATCGCCAACTTTTTGGGCTACATTCACCTGTCCGAATATTGGGATTTGAACATCAATCTTACTGCGTACCCACGATCCCAAAGTGCGGAGCGCGTTTTAGCGGCAATGGGCTCTGGGCTACGTCCGATCCCTGAAGTGAACTATACTATTGATTTACACATTCTTTTGCGTCAATATATTTGTTTACTGATTATTTTTACAAGATGTGAGTTGTCGGTTACTTCGTTTATTCTTTTCTCGAACCAATATGTAATTTAATTTTCAAAATAATAAGTCTTTGCGTTATTATATGTATAAATAATCAAATCCATTGGTATACATTTATGTAATTATTGGAGTAAGTTACAAACATGTTTTTAAACAGATTACATCAAAAGGAAAACTGGAGCAGCATATCCAAACCTTTGTAAAGAAGGAGAAGAATAAATATATATGTTTGATTTGTTTTGAATTTCTCGCAAAGCTACACGAGGGCTATCTGCGCTAGCCGTCCCTAATTTAGCCGTGTAAGACTAGAGGGAAGGCAGCTAGTCATCACCACCCACCGCCAACTCTTTTACCAACGAATAGTGGGATTGACCTTCACTTTATAACGCCCCCACTGCTGAAAGGGCGAGCAAGTTTAGTGGGACGGAAATATATTGGTGAAAAAATAGAGTTTAAACAATCAAAAACGCAGCCACGGTTAGTTTAAATATTTCTTTCCCCCCTCTATTTATATCATTTATTTTTTGTAATTCATTTAACTTTATATTTCATACTTAAGAGTTTACAGGGTTTGTAGAAAGTTTAAGTATTACCTTGTCAAGTAGTTAGATCTTTTAACGGTCCGGGCTGCGAATCGGAAGGTCCAAACATACTCCGTAATTTGCGTGAGTTAGCGAACTGGGCTGAGAATTGGAAATATCAAGATTCGAACCATGCTAAGAGACTGTACAAACTTCGAATTTTCAGCTGCTCATGTGTTATAACAGTGACAGTCAAAATTCGAATCGTGATATGTCGTTAAACATGCTCCGTACTTTCATAACTCTCGAGTAGCTTTTCTTGAAAATTCTAAAAAGACAAATAAGCGAAAATTTGCCCTATGTACACTATGTCCGCCGTGGATACTTTTACTAGAAATGTGTTTCTAATTATTAGTTTAATTAATAACAGTAGCACACCATGTAAACCACAATTATTTGTTATTGCAAAAAAAAAAACAATTTTTTTGTGATAATAAATGAGTGTAGATTAAATGTTGTGTTATTCTTATTAATGAAATACCACGAGACAAATCAATTATATTATTGGTTTATATTTTGTAAAAGGAAAGACTATCTATATGTATTAATTGTCTGTGTATTTTGGAAATACACATTTTTACTGTTTATTAGTTGATATCGGTCAATGTAATTTCTATACCATAATTAATTTCCACGTACATTCGTTTTTTTTTGTTTTTTTTGTATTTAATGATCATTTTAGCTAATGACCAAAATTAACTTTCTTTTTCTCCACTTTGTGTATGACGTCAGTATCACTGCGATGATGTTCACACCTTAATATTAGCGAAATAGCGTATAATTATATATAAAGATATTATCTATTCAGAATACATATATATTTGTTTATTTTTTTCTCAGATTTGTTTACTATTTTTGCTTGATGCGCAAACACACAAAAAAAGAAACAAAAAACATTTTTGACAATGAGATTAAAAACGCATCTCGTGAAACAATAGTCCGGTAGCTCAAATGTACGGTTTAAATAATAGTCCGGTAGTTCAAACATACGGTTTAAACAATAGTCCGGTAGTTCAAACATACGGTTTAAACAATAGTCCAGTAGCTCAAATGTACGGTTTAAATAATAGTCCGGTAGTTCAAACATACGGTTTAAACAATAGTCCAGTAGCTCAAATGTACGGTTTAAACAATAGTCCAGTAGCTCAAATGTACGGTTTAAACAATAGTTCAGTAGCTCAAATGTACGGTTTAAACAATAGTCCAGTAGCTCAAATGTACGGTTTAAACAATAGTGCAGTAGCTCAAATGTACGGTTTAAACAGTAGTACGGTAGTTCAAACATACGGTTTAAACAATAGTCCGGTAGTTCAAACATACGGTTTAAACAATAGTCCAGTAGCTCAAATATACGGTTTAAACAGTAGTCCAGGAGGTTAAATATACGGTTTAAACAGTAGTCCAGGAGTTTAAATATACGGTTTAAACAATAGTCCAGTAGTTTAAATATACAGTTTAAACAATAGTCCAGTAGTTTAAATACGTTTACAAAATAGCCAGGAGTTTAAATATACGGTTTAAACGGTAGTCCAGTAGCTTAAATACGTATAAACGATAGTCCAAGAGTTTAAATATACGGTTTAAACAGTAGTCCAGTAGTTTAAATATACGGTTTAAACAGTAGTCCAGTAGTTTAAATACGTTTAAACAATAGTTCGGTTGTTCAAACATACGGTTTAAACAGTCAACTTGACTCAGTAAAGAGTGTATTAATAATAATAACATTGAAAAATACATTCAGAAAAAAAAACATATTAACAGTAACAATGTTGAACAATACACTCAGTAAAGAGTGTATTAATAATAAAAACGCTGAACGATACATTCGGTAAAACATGTTAACAATAACAAAGTTGAACAATGCACTCAGTAAAGTGCGTATTTATAATAACGCTGGAAAATACATTCAGTAAAAAGCATATTAACAATAACAAAGTTGAACAATACACTCAGTAAAATGTGTATTAATAATAAAAACGCTGAACGATACATTCGGTAAAACATGTTAACAATAACAAAGTTGAACAATACACTCACTGTGTGTTTGTGTATTTTATAACAAAGCCACATTAGGCTATCTGCTGTGTCCCCCGAGGAGAATCAAACCGAGTTCCTTAAAATTATTCGTCCATGTTCTGTAATTAAATAAACAAACAATTGTTTTTCTGAACGAGATATGAACTTTTCTAAAATGTATTTGTTCTTATAACATTTGCCAGTTTTATAAAACATTAGTGTTAAGCCTATATTATGACCAGTAAAAATGAATTATGATCGTGCTTCACCAATTTGTTCAAGTCATTCACAACATAACAATTGTTGTTGTAACAATGAATATTTGTTCTGATCACTGCGATGTTTGTTGAGTCCCAGCAGACTTGATGAATTAGCGAAACGTCGTCGGTAATGGGTGCCGTATATATATATAATGTGGTTGTAATACATTTTTAGTACATTGAAACTCCCTAAGGAACTGGATAAAGAATGTAGTGTTAGAATATTATAGTCGTAATACTAATGTCTTAGGACATGTATGATTAATTATGATCATGTTTCGCCACCTTAAAAAAAGGCATTCACACCGAAACAATTATTTGATTTGTCTGTTAATTACCTTTTTTTTTTTTTCTGAAATCAAACGGCTGTATTATACAATAATTCAGTTAAGACCTCAGCGGCAATGAAAAACAAATCAAGAAGAATATGAAAAAACCAAAAACATTTGCAGTTAAATTGTTTTTTTATAAAAAAAAACAACTCTAAATCTATTTTTTCCGCTGGTTTTATTTTTTAAACCATAACACTGGTGCTGCTGTTCTACAACAATATATTCACGTGCTCCTTTACACTTTTACAGTGACGTCCACGTTATCGAATGTTTAAATTTGTTTTACGTTAAGTTTACGTTGTTGTTAAATGCATGATGTAAGTTTAGTACCAATAATGAACTTAAGTTGTTTTTATCTTGTTTTTTGTGTGTCGTGAAGGCATCAAACATACAAATTTGTTTTTGCTGTAAAAAAACTATTATTGTTAGGCTTTTCCTTTAGACGTTAAACTGCAAATTTTAACGGCTATTTAGTTAGTTCTTCTTCAAGTTTAACAGTTCTTGTAGTTGTACTAGTAGCATACAAAAATCAACTCATAAAATATGACAAATAGAACTAGTAAATGGCTATAAATTATTATACACCCTTTAAAGAATAATATAAGATTTATAATCATATAATATTCACAATCAGAATTCTAACACCACAGCATTAAGTTTTTAAAAATGGCGCCTTCGCTGAGTATCGGGAAGGTGCAGACTATGCAATTGGTAAGTTACTTTATTGTACTAGTATTAGTAGTAATAATATTAATACAACTTACTTAAATTAGTAACAAAAATAACATTACTTAAGAAATAACATTGTAGTTCACGTTATTGTGTTTGTGGATCCGTTGCTGCTAATAAATTTCATATAATTTTACTTTAATTTACGGAAAGACTTAGAGTTTTACTATAAAGTAAAGTCTTAAATGTAATCTGTTGTGTTTTATACAATTGAAAGGATATCTTATACTATAGAAAAGAACACAATAAACCTACAAGGGTACATGAGATGATGAAAAAACGATTTAAATAACATCTGGAGGAAAAGAAACATTAAAAGGAAAGAAAAAAAAAGACACACACGTATTGAGAAGTTAGATAAAATATAGGTTAGATTTACAGTGTTTATACTCCTTAACCATGTACAAATACATTTCTAATAACATTGGTAAATTTACTGAAAATTCAGATGAATAAAAAAATAACATTGTACCATAATCAGCCTGTGCAACAGAATATGGGTGCCCAAAATTAAGCAGGCAAAAATTTAAAAAATAAAGCTAGATATTGTCAAATATCTAAAAAGGTAAAAAGAAAACCAGTCAGGGGTTCAGCATGATTTATTTCACTTATTAATTTTCATCTGTTAACTCTATGTAAATAGGCAAAGATCTTTAGAAATTACAGTTCATAAAAGAGGTTTTTTAACCCTTAATCAAGAGCTTTTTCTGTCTAGAAAGTTTTATGCAAGAGTAGAAGGCCTACAAGAATGAGCAAAAAAATGGGCTACCTTGTGAGAAAAACTTGTACATGTTTTAAGGGACAGGACAAAAGCTACACATGAAGATGAAGACATGGAATATGGTGGTGAAAGGATGATGTAAAAAGGGAACTTCAAGATTGAAGAGATAGAATCTTCAGGACCACTATGAGACAAAGAAGTGGAAACTGTAATTGAGCTGCCCGAAGAGGGGCAATGAGAAGAACCTGGCAAAGGGTGTTGTGAATTAGACATCACCCTGGAAAGAAGTCAAAGAGAAGGATAGGCATACAGAAAGGAGGTTAACCAGTTCAGACTTGGAGATAATGCTGCCAGAGCTATGGAGTCTGGAACTAATGACCATGCTTTGTATGGAGTGTAGTCACAAATGAGAAGACTCTGAAAGTGGGAAAAAATCCACAGAAACACCAGGAGATATTAGGACCACTTTGTGTGAGACAGCTGATCTCCCACTAAATTCAAAGGTCCCAGAACATGTAAGACCAACAACTGTATGTTGTTGTAATGAGCCCAATAGAGGAGCTCAAGAACAAGAAAGCAGATATCCTGAGAGTGAGTACCTCTCAGCTGGTTGATGTAAGAAATGACAATGTTGTCCAGACAGCTGTAACAAAAGATGGTGGCAGGTCCCTTGATCTGCCCACATTTCCAAAACATTGATATGGCAAGACTGCTCTACAACAGACCACATATACTGTAATTGGTGTAGTATCCAGAACTGTACCCCACTCAGCTAGAGGGGTCACCTGTGGACAGATGTAAGCTTGTGTGAGGTGGAGTAAGACAGTGAGAGGTAAAGAGATGGAAGCAGAGAAACAAGAAGACTGTGGATCACAAAGCATATTCCACTGATCTGTCAGAATCCATTGCAAGTAACACAAAAGGACATGTCCAGAGGAAGAAGGAACACATGAAAGTTAAGAGTCCCTGAAAGAAATAAAACCTCACATGTAGGAAGAAAAGGAGGAGATATGGGAACCTCCGAAAACAGAGCTTCATATCTTGGAAATGTAAAGAGAATTATCACAGATGATGCCTTCCAGGAAAGGGCTATAAATGCTAAATGTCTATATAGTGGTGGAAATTTGGAGGATATCACAGATGATGCCTTCCAGGAAAGGGCTATAAATGCTAAATGTCTATATAGTGATGGAAATTTGGAGGATATCACAGATGATGCCTCCCAGGAATGGGCTATAGATGCCAAATGTCTATATAGTGGTAGAAATCAGGAGGATATCACACATGATGCCTCCCAGGAATGGGCTATAGATGCCAAATGTCTATATAGTAGTGGAAATCAGGAGGATATCACACATGATGCCTCCCAGGAATGGGCTAGTAGATGTCAAATGTCTATATAGTAGTGGAAATCAGGAGGATATCACACATGATGCCTCCCAGGAATGGGCTATAGATGCCAAATGTCTATATAGTGGTGGAAGTCAGGAGGATATCACACATGATGCCTCCCAGGAAAGGATTATAGATGCTAAATGTCTATATAGTGGTGGAAATCAGGAGGATATCACACATGATGCCTCCCAGGAATGGGCTATAGATGCCAAATGTCTATATAGTGGTGGAAGTCAGGAGGATATCACAGATGATGCCTCCCAGGAATGGGCTATAGATGCCAAATGTCTATATAGTGGTGGAAGTCAGAAGGATATCACAC
>NW_013667670.1:33096-41123 GCF_000517525.1 Limulus polyphemus
GGTGAAATTAGAAGACTTACTCTGGTGGAAGCCACTCAACCTGCTGTGAAGGTGAAATTAGAAGACTTACTCTGGTGGAAGCCACTCAACCTGCTGTGAAGGTGAAATTAGAAGACGTACTCTGGTGGAAGCCACTCAACCTGCTGTGAAGGTGGAATTAGATGACTTACTTTGGTGGAAGCCATTCAACCTGCTGTGAAGGTGGAATTAGAAGACTTTGGTGGAAGCCACTCAACCTGTTGTGAAGGTGAAATTAGAAGATCTGCTTTAGTGGAAGCCACTCAACCTGCTGTGAAGGTGGAATTAGAAGACGTACTCTGGTGGAAGCCACTCAACCTGCTGTGAAGGTGGAATTAGATGACTTACTTTGGTGGAAGCCATTCAACCTGCTGTGAAGGTGGAATTAGAAGACTTTAGTGGAAGCCACTCAACCTGTAATGAAGGTGAAATTAGAAGACTTACTCTGGTGGAAGCCTCTCAACCTGCTGTGAAGGTGAAATTAGAAGATCTGCTTTAGTGGAAGCCGTTCATCTTGCAATGAAGAAAATTGAAATTCTTTTTAAAGATGGAATCCATCAAGGTTGCTATTAGACACCTCAAAATCTCTTCCAAAAATTTCAGTATAATTAGAACAGCAATATCCAACTAACACTATGATGAGAAGACATCATTATTAATTATATAAAAAACTACTCGTACTGGATGAGGATTTGTATACAAAACTAAACAAGACAGACAGGGGGGGGGGTTCTATAGTATTTATGAAATTAGGACTATTCTAAATATATATAGTTCATATTCAGCTTTTATTTTTTTCGAAACAATCCTTAAGTCTTTGATTCATTATCTTTGACAATACAAGATAGTCTCACGTATGTACCTATGATGTGGCCCACTTACTGAACTTTTCCAAGTAAATTCACAGTTTATTGTCGTATTAGCCACTTTTTTCATATAATTTTTCTGAATGTAGCAAGGTTTTTGTAATTTGAATATTTATTATTTTGTGTTACAGGTTTGATCTTTAGGGGTCATTGTTGTTTTTATTTAATGTAGGACAGGATTTGTTATGAATGATGATAATCCAAGGTTATAAGAGAATTTTTGTTCGGTTCATAAGAGATTGTTTAAGTAACATCTGTAGCTAATTACTAAATCACAGAGATATTACTATACAAGTAAAAAACTAAAGTAACAAACAGATAGTCGCAACAACATCCTCATTTAGATAAGCCAAGTTAGGCCTCTAGTGAGATTGATCATAAACATACTTAAAATCATGATTATTTTAAAATTATCAAGTTTTAATCTTCAATAGGCCTGTCAATCAGTAAAAAAAAATCATAAAGCTTAGTACGTAACAGTTATAATGTTTGGAGCTTGTATAGCCAGTTTATTTTTTTTAGTTTAGTTCAGAGGATGGGACAGCTGAGATGGACCAGTAGGTCCCTTGTTGTCCCTAAACACTATGTTATGTTTTTAAGAGACGACCAAGAATCTAAATATAGAACACAGAAATTACTTCATTAAGCCTTAAAAACTTAAACCTCGTCGTTTCCTCAGAATGATGTACTAGATCTCTTTCATCTGTAGAATACTTAAAGTAAAGTGTATTTGACATAACTAAAACTTGCTAATGTGTTATAAAGTTGTTGTTTTTAATGTCAGCTCTGTATTTCAGGAGTATTTTCAGAATGTTTTAGCAAAGCCACTGCCTGAAAGGTGTCGGGAAATCCAACATATGATTCAAGAATTATCTATAAAGGTATATTGGTTTTGTTTGAGAAGCTTGTACATGTATTTCATAGAAATGGTTCATGTGTTATCTTACATATTGATTAAGTTTCTCAATTTTATATTACATCAAGTTGTTTTTGAACGTGTAGCTTAGGTTATTGATATCCAGAGATAATTTCAATATCTACTTTGTGGGGAATATAATTAGTATCCCAAAGTTAATGTACAGGTCAAAAGGTTTTTGTTTAGTCTTTTATTTGCACAAGAAACCAAGTAGATTTTAAGATTTTAAAAGTTTTATTCAAGAAATGTATACTTTTAGAACATTAGTGTGCTTTCATTTGATAGTTGTGCTGTAAACTGGTGTGGCACATTGATCTTTTGATGTTTCCGAAGGTTTGTTTCTCTGTTGACAGGTACAAGTGACCTACAATGCATAGACAAACAATAAATAAATGTAAAAATTTGAAATATATATACATAAATGATTGTTGCATAGGCTAAAATAAAAAACATGTTAGGATCATCTATTTATCAATTAAACTTTATTCTTGTTAAATTATTATTAAAGATGATAGAGCTGAGCAATTAGTGGTATTTGCTAATCGATTAATTGGCAGCCCCATTAATCGATTGCATTCAAACCATGGTATGTACAAGCAACAATAACAATTGACGTCTCTCTAGTTGGCAGTTCAAAATTACCGACATTCACAAACAAGTTTGATGGCAATAGAGATTGAAACTGAGGCCCTTGGCTCATGAGCTTTCTGCCCCATCTCCAAATTACCAAAATTGGGAAAACTTTTGAAGTAATAAAAAGCAACAATAACTTACAGGGCACAGAAAGCTCACTATATAGCTGTGCATTTAACAAAAAGAAACATAATAGCAATCAATTTCTTGAATAGTTGTAGTAATCAACAGTAATAATAATCAGAAACATTAATTACGATTAATTGATTTTTTTTTTGGCAACTTGTTTAATCACAATTTCAATTAATCAATTGCTGTAATAATCAGAAACATTTATTTCGTTTATCTGGTTATTTTCGTGACAATCGATATGATTACAATTTTGATTAATCAATAAATGGGATAATTAAAAACAGTAATTATTGGAAACCCTAATTTAGATTAATAGATTTAATCTTAATTTCAAATTAATCAATTGTTTTACATTACACTAGTCTATGCATGTAATCATTACTCATTGGTAATTGATTAAGTCACCCATCTAATAGATGCGTATATGAAAATTTAAAACAGCCAAACCTGGATTCTCATGTCACTCCTTACTGCAGAAGCAGGATAATGTTTACTGTAAGTACAGTGAAATTTCTTTGTAACAGTAACAATTCTCTTCTGAAAGTTCCCAAAAGCTAAACACCCTATATGAACACACGTCATTGCATGCTGGGAAATTAACTGTTTTTACTGTGTTATAATTGTGAGTGCATCAGAATTTGATACCTTCCTCTATTTCAGTAATAGAAGTCGAATAAAGTGTGAAGTAAAACAAATGAAGTGATAACGTACATCTTTCATATTTCCAGGAATTACACTTTCTTTTCCCATGCTTAGTAGAAAACATTTTTGGATTTGGAATACAAAATGGATGGGAACTCTGGAAAATCAGTCGTAACGTTCATCGTCGTGATTTTGAAATTCTTCATTTTTTTCTTTCACCAGAGGGCCACGAAGGCACATTGTTTTGTCTCATCTATAAACTTCTAGAAGATGGCCTTTGCAACTATGTATTTCCAGTTTGTTGTCTTCCTGTAAGTAAATTTTTAGAAGTTTTAATATCTCTTAGAAGACTTACTTGTTTTGGTTTTTATGCAAATATAATATGCAACCTGTAAAATGGACAAAAGAATTTGTAATCTTCACATGAACATGAGTGTGCGCTCCAACTTGCCAGAGTCTGAGTCACACTGGTATCAATTCGCAGATGTATCGTGAATAAATACTTTTGTAACACATCTGATGTTTTCTGTACAACAAACTTGTACATTTTACTAAAAACTTGTGACATTTTTGTGTAGATATTCGTAGAAAATTTAGAATTATTGTCTAAAAATTCCTCCAATATGCGGTTGGTCAAATGAACCAACCCTTGTGTATTCTTTTAATTTGTCGTTTTTACATTCGTTTGTTGAAGGACCTTTTTGTATTGTTTGTTTGATAGCTATATGGAAAAAAATCATCTTCCATAAGTATCCACTTATTGTAATAACAAACAAATAATGGTAACAGTGTGAGTAATGAAACATATTGGAGTTAGTGACTCTGCAAACCACTTATTAACAGTTTTTAGTGTGGTTTCTTGTAGCTCGTGTCATCTCGCACATTTGAAATATGTCAATCAAATTTGATGTGGTGTCTTGTAGCTTATGTTATCTTACGCATTTGAAATATGTCAGTCAAATTTGGTGTGGTGTCTTGTACCTTATGTCATATTGCACATTTGAAATATGTCAATCAAATTTGGTGTGATGTGTTGTAGCTTATGCCATTTTGCACATTTGAAATATGTCACTATTTGGTGTGGTGTCTTGTAGCTTATGCCATTTTGCACATTTGAAATATGTCAATATTTGGTGTGGTGTCTTGTTGCTTATGCCATTTTGCACATTTGAAATATGTCAATATTTGGTGTGTTGTCTTATATCATCTTACACATTGAAAATATGTCAATCAAATTTAGTGTGGCATCACATATAAAACATGTTTATCAAGTTTGGTGTGGTGTCTTGTGACTTATGTCATCTTACACTTTAAAGAATGTCAAATTCAACATTGAGCAAATATAGTAATAATTAAAAACCCTAATTTTGATTAGGTGATTATTTTAACGAGTTACATCATTACTAGATTAAGCAGAACAAACTTGAATTGATTGAAAATAATGAAAAGTCATGATGCCAATAATCAATTAGTTAATTATTTTCACCACATGAATCAACTTGATCTTAGTCTCTTTTACCGAATAGCTGGAGTAATCTAAAACGGCAGCGATCGGAAACGTTAATTTCAGTTAGTTGATTATTAATATAAGTAATCTATCTTATTGCCAAGCTGTATACACTAGTGATGTGATTTTCTTGTTTATAAGCTAGAAGACGCGTATCCTGATTAAGCATTGCACTTAATAGTTTTGTAATAATTAGATTTAATGTTCATACACTTGTCCTCGGTTGCAGAAAAACGAGCTTTGTCATTAACATTATTTAATCATATTTTTTTGTTTGCAGTTTTTTAAAATATAATTTAATTTCATTATTTAAAATAGAGGAACTGTTTATAAAATGGATCTTGTGTTTCTGAGATGCTGGAATTTGGGTTTGCTTCTCGTGGTGGATTAAATGCAGATAGCCCATTGTACAACTTTGCACTAAAACAAATTAACAATTCCAAAGATAACATTTCCTCTTATATTATGCTTATTAAAAGTAAGCCAGAAAAAGTACTTGAAACTTAAGTTGTTAATTATATGTAATTAAGTACTGTTTATTGATATAGTGTTCTTGTTGCAGCTGATAGTATGGATCTGGGTTATTTTTTATTGGTCAGGCTCACAACTAATATTAATAGAATGTCATACTTTCTAGCCTAGTTGACAGTTAAACATTTCTGACTTACATTGGACTCTTATTGATGTCTGTCTCCTAAATATTTTTTCATGCCATTTAGTCACTGAAGTACGATTAGTTTTCTGATCTCGTAGACTGCTTACTTTTTGTTGTGTACAGCTCTAATCTACTTATACTCAGTGTGTACTCTGTGAACTTTAACCAACAAAAAAATATCATTAAAGATATCTACAAGCTACTGAAATGAATGCTAACAAAATGCAGTATCAATATTAAACCATGACATGAAATATATATTCTTGAAAGTTAACTCATGAGTTGAGTATCAAACCAATCTGTTTTAGGCTAGAAGTTATCACATGCTGGAAGGAGGAGCTGTACCTCTAATCTGTACCAACAAACTTCAGTATTGGAGTCCAGGAACTTTGCCAACTAACTTGCTGTTAAGTATCCTTTCTCCTGTTTGTTCTTTAATCCGTTTCTTAACAAGGTAATTTACCGTAATAGTTGTAATAATTTGATACTGTTTTTAGGACTGCTAGGTACAGCACTAAACTGCAGAGGTACATAGAGTATGCATCAGTATTGTTATTAATACTTAAGTAGCTTATAACAAGAACTTACTGTTTACAAGATATTTTTACATTTACTCTAGAGATGTCTTTAATTATCTTTTTTTCTATCAACAAGAATTGATGAAGAAAGTTCCAGTATTGACTTTATGTTGTTCCTTTTTGTTTAATATTACTTCCAAACTAGAACATGTACAACAGAAATTTATTTGGCTATTTATCAATCAAAGAGTGTAATCTTTCTAAAGTATCATCATAGATTAAGTACATTAAGTATGAAATTGGGTTAACATTACAAGTCGTAAGGTCATCTGGGCTCTCAACATTCTGACAGCTGGAGATCTTAATTTATGTACGTGTGTACTCAACCAGTTTCTTTCTTAAGACCAAATTCGCACAGTTAGGGAGAAATGAGGAGTAAGAATGTAAAGTATGTCAAATCTCAATATATTTGGCAATTATGAAGAGTAAAAAGAACTTTGTTACTTATTTAACTAACAGCAAGATGCATTTGAATTTTACTTTTTTCATTTTGTCTACTTCATAGTAAATCCATCTCATCAAAAGGTGAGTTGTACTAATAAAGTGTTACATAGAAAGATTTCATCTTGTTTCTTTTTGGTTTGGGTTTGAAGTTTTTATGATCTGCATTTTCCTACAAGGTAGGAGTGGACACTTTGACATCATCCACTTCTCCTGCAAGGTAGGAGTGGACACTTTGACATCATCCACTTCTCCTGCAAGGTAGGAGTGGATACATTGACATTATCCACTTCTCCTGCAAGGTAGGAGTGGACAATTTGACATCATCCACTTCTCTTGCAAGATAGGAGTGGCCACATTGACATCATCCACTTCTCCTGCAAGGTAGGAGTGGCCACATTGACATCATCCACTTCTCCTGCAAGGTAGGAGTGGACACTTTGACATCATCCACTTCTACACTCAGGCAGATACAGTCCATGAAAGCTTCAAATCCAGCATAGTCTGCTTGGCCAAAAATTATTTTTTTTACATGTAAATTGATAAAGAATTCATTGGCTAAGCTAATGAAAATTGGTGATTTGTAAGGAAAGGTAATGATTAATTTTAACAAATTTACCTGTACATTGAATGTAGTTTTTTTTCACTACTTTAATAGCTTAAATTGTGTGTGTTTTGTAAAATGTTATGTCAATAGTATAGCTGGGTAATTAGTGGAAATTGCTAATCAGTAAATTTTTGGGATCATTAATCGATTACATGCAATTAAAAAATTATTTTGCTGCAACACTTGAATAGTTGAAATAATTGAAAACAGTAATTTTGATTAGTTGATTATTTTCATGAGGTGTAACACTGATTGATTAAACTGAATGACTTAATTAATTTAAAAGTATGAGAAACCACGATAGCAATGTTTTGATAGTTGGAATAATTGAAAACAGTAATAATAAAAAAACTAAGTTTGATTTTGTAACATGTCACTAGTTGATGCTTATTGTAATCAAGTTAATTGCCTAGATCTTGTCAATAGTGGATGCTTATTGTAATCGAGTTAATTGCCTAGATCTTGTCAATAGTCGATGCTTATTGTAATCGAGTTAATTGCGTAGATCTTGTCAATAGTGGATGCTTATTGTAATCGAGTTAAGTGCCTAGATCTTTTCAATAGTGGATGCTTATTGTAATCGAGTTAATTGCGTAGATCTTGTCAATAGTGGATGCTTATTGTAATCGAGAAGCATCCACTATTGACAAGATCTAGGCAATTAAGACAAGATCTAGGCAATTAACTCGATTACAATAATAGTGGATGCTTATTGTAATCGAGTTATTGCCTAGATCCTGTCAATAGTCGATGCTTATTGTAATCGAGTTAATTGCCTAGATCTTGTCAATAGTGGATGCTTATTGTAATCGAGTTAATTGCCTAGATCCTGTCAATAGTCGGATGCTTATTGTAATTGAGTTAATTGCCTAGATCTTGTCAATAGTCGATGCTTATTGTAATCCAGTTAATTGCCTAGATCTTGTCAATAAGAAGAAGATTTTGTGCTTTTGATGTTTCTTAGTAGTTTTGGGGTTAAGGGAGTTATTTTTTGTCCAGAACTTAAGTGCACCTGAAAATCCATCTGTAGCC
>NW_013667670.1:41986-44721 GCF_000517525.1 Limulus polyphemus
AATAAGAAGAAGATTTTGTGCTTTTGATGTTTCTTAGTAGTTTTGGGGTTAAGGGAGTATTTTTCTGCAGAACTTCAGTGCACCTGAAAATCCATCTGTAGCCTTATACTCCTGTCTTCTTAAGGACTACTTGCACTACTTTTTACCAATAGATGGCAGTAATATTCCACCAATTTCAGTATCACCAGCATTTGGTTCAGTTTTTCCTAGTGGTCCTTCAAATTTTTCGTCCTTCTATAAAAGGTAAGTATTACTTAAATTTAGATTCTGATTGTTGTTTTGGGGAGAGGGTGTGGAATCTTTTAACTTTTTAGTTTATCAAAGACTTGTTATAAAGTATCAGACCTATACTTTTCTGTGACGGTAGAACAAGTTATTTCTGTGAGGTACTGATGGAAATATAAAATAACTGATCTAAAACTAGTTGTTTATTTTATTATAAAACATAGGTAGCTATAGTAACAAAATAATTGGGACAGCACACTTTGATACAGTAGATACCCATGTTCCTGTTCGAGTCCCATATAAATAAGGAAAGGTCCCACTTTTGGTGTTAGTCAGAGTCTCAAGTATGTTACTAACACTTACCATTAATGCTGCATGTGGTGGAGCAGACTACCTCTTCTGTTGCTAAGTGGTTCCACATTTTTAATGAGACTTCAGAATCTGAACTTAATGTTTCTTCTGAGACAATCCAAACATCCCCAAGCTGTTTTAGTTAGGGTTAGATGAATGAGGGATTTCATGGCAGATGTACAGTTTTCTGTCAAACCATGTTTCAAAGAAGGGGCCCAAGAAGTAATGATTTTTGAATATCTGAACCAATAGCCTCCATTAGTGGTCTAACACATTACCCACTATGGAATAGAAAGTAGTCATTTTACGGTATAAAATCATCCTCTTTTCAGTGTTTCATGTCAATTTGTCTGGCTCAGCTGGCAGTGGCAGTATAATGACATCTATAAATCTCTACTTCTCTGGCTCAGTTGGCAGTAGCAGTATTCTGACATCTATAAATTTCTACTTGTCTGGCTGAGTTGGTAGTGCCAGTATGCTGACATCTATAAATCTCTACTTGTCTGGCTGTGTTGGTAGTGGCAGTATTATGACTTCTATAAATCTCTACTTGTCTGGCTCGGTTGACAATGGCAGTATGCTGACATCTATAAATCTCTACTTGTCTGGCTGAGTTGGTAGTGCCAGTATGCTGACATTTATAAGTCTACTTGTCTGGCTCAGTTGACAGTGGCAGGCAGTATGTTGACATCTATAAATCTCTGGAACAGTGCATCATGGAATTCAGATTAGGGTTGGACCAAGATAATCAGAAAGAGAACACAATTTAAATCTTTCCACAACTGGAAATACTTACCTTTCGTATATTATCATTCCAACAAATTTCCAAGTTATCTAAGACTAAGCCTAAGCAAGAGAAATGTTACTACAACAACAGTAAATTTACTCAATTTTATTTATGGAAATTCCCCCAAAACATGATAATTGTACACAAGAATTGGACTGATTACTACATAAGATTGTGCTGTTTCAGTACTTTTTTCATAGTAGGTTTTAAAGTATCGTTTCTGTAGTATTAAAAGTTTACAATTGTTAATAAAACTGTATAGACCTATATCATTGTATTATAGAATGAGGTGAAATGTTGCCTTTTTAAATTTGCTTGAATAAGTTTGTTGCTTATTTTTACCATGTGTATTGTTAAACATTAAAAATGTTTTGAAATTAACCACCATTGTAGTCGTTCAGTATCAATTCCTTAAGCTCTGTTTTATCTAATGGATATAGTTTTCCTCATGGTCATTCTTCACGCCAGCTTCTGACCCAGAAAGCACAGTCTTCATCTCATAAACATTCACAGCAGTGTGTGATGAAGCCTAGGAAGAATGTGTCATTTTCTCCACCAGTCAAGAACTCGGACCTAAGTACTGAAAACCAGGATTGTGTTCATTCGACTGTGTGGTATTCTGAAACTTTAACAGTCATCATCTCGGAGTTTTGGCTAAATCATGAGAATATAGATTCTCATGGGATGGAAAGGAATTTTGCAATTGTAGTAAGTAAAGTTTCATTGGTTAGGTTTTATAAAGCTTCTTTATTTCACTCCTAACTTTTTTTTTTACTGTTTGTTTCATGCAAGTTCTGAACTTAAAATAGATAGTTCACTTTATTTATTGTTAAACTTCTTGGTGTATTTATTCACTAATTTCCTGTTGAACAAATCCGGTGTGGAAATAAATTTTTTATTTTTGTTTTATCAACTTTTTTCTAGAACATTATCTGATGTATTTATTTGAAACTTGGAAGTCAAGTTTTTCGAAATGTTAGCTCCACATATTGTTTGTTAAGCATTCTTCAGACCAGTGTCCTAGAAACCTGCATAATTGAACCCTTTGACTAACTTGGATGTTCTGATGTGATATATTGTTCAATTTCAAAGCTTTTGAGGTCATTAATGATATTCTTTAGTTTTGTAACTTTTTAGTCAAGAGGTCATAGAAAACCATTGATTTCCACTTGACAATTAGGTTTCTACTAGCTTTCCTGTTCGACTGTTTTTTCCACACGTTGTGGGACAATTCCTAGTTATAGGCTATGTACAACTAGATGTTGTGTGATTTATATATCACGTTTCTGCTGTACCAAGTATCAGACCTATACTTTTCTGTGACGGTAGAACAAGTTATTTCTGTGAGGTACTGATGGAAATATAAAATAAC
>NW_013667670.1:45721-50587 GCF_000517525.1 Limulus polyphemus
ATTTCAAAGCTTTTGAGGTCATTAATGATATTCTTTAGTTTTGTAACTTTTTAGTCAAGAGGTCATAGAAAACCATTGATTTCCGCTTGACAATTAGGTTTCTACTAGCTTTCCTGTTTGACTGTTTTTCCACACGTTGTGGGACAATTCCTAGTTATAGGCTATGTACAACTAGATGTTGTGTGATTTATATATCACGTTTGAGTACGTCCATACATCATCAACTTATGAATGTTTTTATCGATGTATATTTAACTGTTACACTGTGAATGCTCTAAACATTTTTATTTGCTAACCTTCATGAGAAGATTATTATGGTGTTATTGGGTTTATGAATGAACTAAATTTAATGGAAATCAAAGAAAGGATTTTGTTTATACAGACTTGATTTAGACTTGCATGGAGAAAGAATACTGGACAACCTGTGTTGATAACATATAATAGTAGAGAAGTTAACACATTTCTGCCTGCAGACACCACCGGAAATATTAATCAAGTATCATTAGCAGGGCTTTTGATACATTAACTGAACTAATATACATGTGTTTATAGTGTGCTTTATGTAGTCACGATTGTAAAAATTCCATTTTTGGAGGGTGTTCAGTTTGTTTGTTGTTGTTGTTTTTTTTTTGTCTCTGGGCATAGCTTAATGGTTAGCATGCCCAGACTGTGAATCTGAGAGTTCATGGTTTGTGACCCATTGCTTCCAAAGCATACTCTGCACTTTAGAGCCATGGCTGTGCTATAAAAGTGAAAGTCAAATGTTGCTTATCGATCAGCCAAAAGTAGCCCAGGAGTTGATAGAGGGTGCTGCTGACTAACTGCCTTTTCTCTAGTCTATCAGTTCACCAAAAGTAGCCCAAGCATTGATAGTGGGTGCTGCTGACTAACTGCCTTCTCTCTAGTCTATCAGTTCACCAAAAGTAGACCAAGTGTTCATAGTGGGTGCTGCTAACTAACTGCCTTCTCTCTAGTCTATCAGTTCACCAAAAGTAGACCAAGAGTTGATAGTGGGTGCTGCTGACTAACTCCTCTCTCTAGTGTATCAGTTCACCAAATGTAGACCAAGCGTTGATAGTGGGTGCTGCTAACTAACTTCTCTCTCTAGTCTATCAGTTCACCAAAAGTAGACCAAGAGTTGATAGTGGGTGCTGCTAACTAACTGCCTTCTCTCTAGTCTATCAGTTCACCAAAAGTAGCCCAAGCGTTGATAGTGGGTGCTGCTAACTAACTTCTCTCTCTAGTCTATCAGTTCACCAAAAGTAGACCGAGAGTTGATAGTGGGTGCTGCTGACTAACTCCTCTCTCTAGTGTATCAGTTCACCAAATGTAGACCAAGCGTTGATAGTGGGTGCTCCTGACAAACGGCCTTCTCTCTTGTCTATCAGTTCAAAATTAGGGAAGTCTATATGCAGATAGCCCATGTGTAGCTTTAAGGAAAATTATGAAACAAACAAATAAAAAAATCATTTAGTGATTCTCCACTTTATTCATCAACAATTCCATGAACAGTAACATATACATAAGGGTGAAGGTATATTAACCTCATCCTCTAACTTTTTATATTTTTTTCAGTTTCTTTTTATATTATTTCTTTTTTATGTTGATTCATTTCTGAATAATCACATGAAAAAAAAAATATATATATATACAGAAATATATGTACCTCATTTTGGAACAGTCACTCAGAAGATGTTTTAAGAGAGATGATGGTATATATATTGGTAGTTGACTGCTTATTAGTATATTGTATTAGTAAAGAATATTCTGAAACTTTGGAGGAGGGTGGGCTGGTAACGTAAAAGAAAACTAGTAAGAATAAAAGAACATTAAGAAGCGTGTGGCTGATTTACTGAAAACGTTTGGAAAATGGGGGAGGGGAGGGATAGTAGGTTAGTAGGTAAACATGAAGTCATGGATGTAAATGAGAAACGTTTAGGAGGTGGGTTGGGCATTGTGGATAAACAGATCTCATGTTACTAGAGCTAAAACTGGTTCCCTGAAACACTGTTCACCTGACCTGAACCTCATTGTACATTTCTTTTGTCTACAAAAAAAAAACAGACAAAATAAATTAAGGAATTAGCATCTTGTGAATCTGAGGAACCTCTAAATATCTAAAAAGCTATGATTACCTGTCTGTTGATCACAATATTTAATACAGGTATAAAATTTTTCTTAATCAAACATGTAAGGTGCATTAAGCACACAACAATCATATGTTTAGCACGAGAGACTTAATTCAAGAGTCTTGTCGTTGTCAAACAGTTACAGTTACTTTAAGTGCACAACAAACTTGTGACCAAAACCTTTTTCATCAGTTTTCACATTAATGTTTCTTTATTTTTTTACATTTGTTGTTTTTTTTCTCTCATTATTTTAATAGGAACATTTTGTACCTACTCACAACCATGTATGGATGGTTCGTATTTTTGTCAGACACCTTCACTATTTTGTAAATAGTTGTCTATTTCAAGATGGTTTACCGTACATGTATGATGCTCCAAATCCAATGGAAGAATTGAAGTAGTATGTATAAAAAAAAAATCATAATCTCTGCTTTTAAAAATCAGGTTAAAATTGTTATTTTGTAATTATTGTTGTTTTAATCGCACCTCTTTTGTTAGAATTAAAGCTTTCTCAAGAACATTATCATTTGATTTTGTTACATTTAATTAACTGCCATTGTACAGGATCTAGAATTGGTGGTTTAAATATTTTCGTTTAATTTGTTAAACATTCTTTGCTGGATGATTTTGGATTTATATTTTTCTCCTCTTTAGTAATATAAAAATATAGACCATCTTTATTTTACAAGATCAATTGGTAATATGTGTTACTTCTGAAAACAGATCAGATATTTTACACTCACCTTTCATAGCCCTCTATACATCAGTTGACAACATGCGACAAACAAGCTCATTGTGTTATTGTTTTCTTTTTAAATTAGAAATGTTTACATATTCTATCTGATTTACTTAAGCAGCATTCAAATAGCAATATTTTATTAAAGTACAGGTGTTTTTGTTTGAAATGATTATTTATCAAGTAGTGTTTCATTTGTAGATGATGTGTGTGTGGGGGGTCTGGAAGATCTCTCTAAAGTCAAGGTAGTTTTGTTTACAAAGGTTACAGTTCTTCGTCTCACCTATGAATACACGTATTCTCAGCTTTTATTAACCTAGAGCACATTTGGCCTCACGAAGATCAATTATTTATTCTTAGCCATCTTTCCAATCCACTAAAGTCTGGGTTCAATTCCCTACATTAGACAGTGTACAGACAGCCCATTATGTAGCCTCGTGCTCAAAATCAACATCATCATCATAGATTAATTATATGTTGAACTATTTAATTAGCTAATTAATTAACAGTCTCCATATGCATTCTTGCTCATTTGGCCACTAAATAAATAATTTCAATGCATTTATATTGAAATACATGGCAGAAAAAGGAGGGGGGAAAAAGTATGTTTTTGTCTTCTTTGGGCATTTTATTTCTCTTACTATACAACAGATATTTAATATTTTTTCTCATTTGACCCAAGATTGTTTCGATCTGTATATTAAAAGCAGAAAGGTACTTCTAGCTGATGTAGTTTAGGCACGCTAATAACTCAGAAACAGCAAAACTATCCATGCTGTATAGAATAACTTTTAGTTATCCACCAACTTTTTATATAACTTGGCTGTTGGAACTACCGTTTCTCTCCATCTGCTTAATATTATGATTTTTCATATTTTTTTTGTTTATAGAATTGTAAAAACAAAGTATGGTTTATAACTATGTTGTATTTTTATGAGTAACTTTATTAGAAGAGTAAAATAATCTTGTACAGTACAAGTTTTTGTCATGTTCATTATTTTAATTTTTTGTAAAGCTCCATCCTGCCTCACATGGTGCAGAAGAAACTTTATAAATTTTTCCGCCTTTGCTTTGACCGATGGCCTTGTGACAGCTCCCTCTCTTTTGTAAGTTAATGTTTAATAATTTCTTTCTGTTGTTACTCTACTTTAAATGTTCACTTCTGCGTAGCAAAGTTCACTGAAACTGTAGTACTGCGGTATTATTTATGGTTCACAAATTAGGAAAAACTAACATCATAAACAAATGTTAACCCTAAAACAAACGTTTTTTGATTCTGACATTTTGGGTAGAGATCCCTCTTTAGTTGAGTGTGTATGCTCTGTCTTTAGATGGTTACCTCTGCTCCAAATGTTAAGAAATTTTGAAATTTGTCTTTTCTTGTTATTTTCTTCCACATTTTTTGCATCGCAAAGTTCAAATTGGATCTCTTTTGATGCTTAGATCTACCTCCTGCCGAGCATCAATAACGATTTGTAATCAAACTTACTCTATCGCTGGTAACTAAAGTGGCAAGTAAGATAAATACACTCATTTACTAAAATACAAAAATCAAATCAAGAATGAACATTGTTTTTGAATTTGTATATTTTGATTAGGTTTTAAGTTTGTTTATAGTGTTAATATCAGTGCTAAAATTGTTGCTCTATTTCAGCCACTTGAAATGTGGCTGAGCTACATCCAGCCTTGGAAGTATATCAGTCATCGTGTAGGATCGCTTTCTGTTGACTCGGAGAAAGAAAATAGAGATGGGTTTGTGAATGTCAAGTGGTAAGTTGGATAACTTTCAGATGAATAGAACATTTGACTTGTGGTATGTTGAAGGGCAATTAAGTTAGGATGTTTGGTCTATAAACATGAATTGGTGAGTCGAGTGGGTTTTGTTGAGTTGTAAGTTGAAGGGCAGTTAAGTTAGGATGTTTGGTCTATAAACATGAATTGGTGAGTCGAGTGGGTTTTGTTGAGTTGTAAGTTGAAGGGCAGTCGAGTGAAATCTTTGAT
>NW_013667670.1:50915-54304 GCF_000517525.1 Limulus polyphemus
CCTAGAGGACTGTCTTCAACAGACAAAATGATTTCTAGAATACTTCAACAGAGAAAAGCGGTTCCTAGAAGACTTCAACAGAGAAAAGCGGTTCCTAGAAGACTTCAACAGAGAAAAGTGGTTCCTAGAAGACTGTCTTCAATGGACAAAGTGGTTCCTAGAAGACTGTCTTCAATGGACAAAGTGGTTCCTAGAAGACTGTCTTCAACAGACAAAGTGGTTCCTAGAAGACTGTCTTCAACAGACAAAGTGGTTCCTAGAAGACTGTCTTCAACAGACAAAGTGATTTCTAGAAGACTTCAACAGACAAAGTGGTTCCTAATGAAAAACCTGGATAAGGAAAATGGCAATCATATTCATCCTCTTCGATCTCAGTTTCAAATTGAAGGGAAAACACACCAGGTGAAGGGACAGGAGCTGAAGACCCAGGATGTATGATGAGTCTCATAACTCATTGAACAATGGTTGTCACGTCTTCCAGTTAACAAAATTAGACACCACAAGTAAAGTATTTCCTGTGAGAGGAAATTTTTCACTCACAGAAGAACTATATGAAACCACATTAAGTTGAGAGTTCAAAATAAATTAAATACAATGAAACAAAAGTTTCATTAAGAATGCAAATCTCCAAATATGTCCTATGTAAGATAGCTAAGTAATGTCTAATAGTTGCAGCTAAGTTTATCTTTTAATTAGAGCCAAATATATCCTATATAGAATAGATATTGTTTCCTGCAGCCAACTAAATCTTTCAGTTGTGGCCAAGTAAACTCTTGTATTTGTAATCAAATATATCCAGTAATATAAACCAGTTAATTAAAATGTTATAGATCTTGGTATTTACCATTCACATTATAACAGAGCCATGTGTCATGATTTCCAAGATGATAAATCACTTCTCCACACAATTTAGCTATCTTCCTCATGTGTCTTCATGATGTCAGAAAACCACGTAGGTTCAAGAAGTCTTGATACAAGATGAAGATAAAACCATATAACCCTAGAGCTTTTGAAAGTTGGACCTTTCTTCTTCTTCAGAAGAAGAAAAAAGATCAACCTTTCCAAAGCTCTAGAGTTATATGGTTTTATCTTCATCATGCGTCTGTCATAGAGATTTCCATGTCATTAGCCTTGAGGCAACACCCACCTAATTTCACATGATTTTACATGAATTGCACCACTGCGTGAAGATGTCACCATGCAACAAAAGCCATCCACCATTAGGATGGTGACACACCTCCATGTGCAATAATTCCCCTTTACATTTACAGTAGGATGGTGACACACCTCCATGTGCAATAATTCCCTATTACATTTACAGTAGGATGGTGACACACACATCCATGTGCAATAATTCCCCATTACATTTACAGTATGATGGTGACACATCTCCATGTGCAATAATTCCTCCCTTACATTTTCAGTAGGATGGTGACAATAATTGTGCAATGATTTTTTACCTTGACAATTTGGAGCACAAATGAGTTTCCATTTGCTGAAGTAATACTTAATAGTTGATCCTATATAAAATAGCTAATTGTAATAGTGTGTCGAATGTTATTCAAACATTTAAAATATTTTAGGTTATTAGTGGTGAGTGAAGAATCATACATCTAAACCAAACAAACATTCTACCACTGTATGAGGCCTACTTTATTTACTTGCTTCAGTCTTTCCAGGCAGCACCGATGAGCCATGAATTTAGCAAAGCTAGTCTGTTTCAGTGAGAGTAGCAAATCAAAGAATAGAATATCGTACAATACATCATTTGTTCTTCACTGCAATTAATGTATTGGTAAAGAAAAGAAATAAATAAAGTTAAATATTGCCAAAATAAAATTATTCTGGTAGTTTCCAAGAGTTAAACAACAATTCTGTAAGTATCATTTTAAACAGAAGTTTGTATGTTATATTATGCAACGTCATTTTTCTTACACAGTATTTTTCGAGTATCTCAGTTTGTTTATAGTGAAATGGATTTTGGGAATTTTGTCATACTAAATGTGATTTTCCATTTGCATTGACATTATAATTAATTTCTATATAATCAAATAAGCCATTAATTTTTTTCCATTTTGTACTATTCTCCATCTCTGAACTTGTGGTATAAAAAATTTAATGCTCACAAAAAAAAAAAGTATCTTCATCGTTAAATCCCTCTTCTTCTTCGGTGCTGTTGTAGACTTTGAGAAGTTCAGTCGTATGTCTTCGGTCTTCTTTTTTTTAATATATATGTGACTAGATGAGGAATTATTCTGTTCCTTAGGAAAAAGTTCATCTCAGAAAATTTGTGTTTTTACACAGTCATCTTTCAACAGCTGCTTCCAAAATTTTTTCAAGTTGATCTAAGTTCTCCTGAAAATGCATCCATGTTGTTTCATCTTGCAAAGGTAGAGTACCTTGTATTTCATAAAAGGAAATGTAAGAATTTTTACCCCCCTTTTTAGTAACACATCTTTCTTATTACAAAATAAAAATTAATGCCAGTACCTAACTAAGTACCGTAGCGGTAGCCAGATAGATTCGTTAGTAAGTAAATAGGTAAAATGGTTACAATTATAACCAAATAGATTCAATAGCAAGTAGCTAAATTATATCTAATAGTTGCAGCTAAGTTTATCTTCTAGTTATAGGCAAATATATCCTATATAAAATAGCTAAGTAATACCTAATAGTTGCCAAATATAAATCTTTGATTTATGAATATTAAGTGGTACATTGCAGAGTAACACCATGAAATAAGGTGTTTGATTTGTCAGTGTGAAAAAGTAAGTTGAAATACAACGCAGACATTAGATCTACAGATGTGGTGTTATACTTTTAGGTGCAGTAGATGTATGTATGTATGTTTTAGTAATTAAAAATAAGGAGTTATAGATAATAAGTATTAGGTAATTATTATAGGTAGTAGAGTGAGTGAATTTAGCTAACATTTACTGGCTGTAAGTACAAATCTTTTTAATATATATACTACACTGTGTTTAACAAACAAAGTACACACAAGTTTATTCAAAGTCAGAATGCTTTCAAAATAATAACTTACCTGCTCTTGGTTTACTAAAATGTAAACCATGTTAATTAACAAAGAAACCAAGACAGTATTTACTTTAACATATATATATATATATCTTATCTAGAATCAATTGAATTTACATTTGGGAGTTATGTTTCATACTGTTCCAGAGAAATGATGTAATTCTAAACCTAGAGGGGGTTATACCAATTCACAGAATGTACATTGGTTTGTGGTTCAGTGCTATAAAATAAGCAATAGAAAGAATATAAACTGATGGTCCATTATTAATAGTCTGACTAACAACAATTATCCCACTCGACTGCCCTTCAACTTACAACTCAACAAAACCCACTCGACTCACCAATTCATGTTT
>NW_013667670.1:55304-62830 GCF_000517525.1 Limulus polyphemus
GTTATGAGACTCATCATACATCCTGGGTCTTCAGCACCTGTCTCTTCACCTGGTGTGAGATCGAAGAGGATGAATATGACTGCCATTTTCCTTATCCAGGTTTTTTATTAGGAACCACTTTGTCTGTTGAAGTCTTCTAGAAATCACTTTGTCTGTTGAAGACAACCTTCTAGGAACCACTTTGTCAGTTGAAGACAGTTTTCAAACTTCCTTTTTTTCTCAGGTATGTACTGTTCTTCTCTTTCTCCCATATCTTATGATTCTTCACGATCAATACTCCATCACTCTAATCTGTTTTGTATTTCCTCTCCATCTCCTGATATTTTAGTATATGCTAATTCGTTCCTTGACCAACTTCACACCTGGAGTCTTGTCTCTCACCCCCTCATTTAACCAATTCTTATGTTTTGCCATACAACCATTCCAGTTTCTCACTTCTTGATTCCCAGTCCTTAGAATCACTTTTGCCTGTTTAGGGAGCAGATTCTTTATCTCCCATTTTTCTTTCCATTGTTCAATTTTTTTCATTTCTGTATGTTTCTCTCTACTCTCCTTCACTACCTCTCCTCTATATACCTCATGTCTGAAACATCCTACTGCACTCCAGATGACTTTTCCAGAGAAACTCATCTCCTTTTTTTTCCACTTTAGCCTATTCCACTTCTTCTGCCTTTTCCTTACTCACCTAGTTCCTATTTAGGTAAGGATACCCTCCTCTCTCAAGTCCATCTCCCTACCTCTTTTCTCCATGACCTTTGCCTTTCTTGTTTGGAGGTATTGATAGTGTTCCCAATTTAACCAATGGAACCTTTCTCAAGATCAATTGTCCTCAACTATCCATCTCCCTCCTCCTCTTACCAAGGAACTGTCTTGTTGGCTGGACTATTCCAACACCACCTCCAGTGTTTCCTTACCACACTCCATACCAGACCTTCACCTATATTTCCCATTGAGTTTATGGAGCTTCTCTGACATTGGTCACTTGGTCACACGAAGAGTGTTCTCTTCACGTACATGTGCTTTAAAAAATTGGTTTTTTTCCAGTAAAAAACCTTTCTGAACTAAAGGACTGATGGTATGTTCTGGGTTCCCCCCTGCAAATTCCACCTTTTCCCTTCACTGAGTGGAGCACAGTAAACCCTTGTTACTTACCAGTTCCTAGCCATTGAGGTGGTGGACCCTCATCAGTTGGACTCAACTGATGGGGCTAGAGAAAGGAGTACCAATATGCTGAAAAGTGGGGTGGTGATGACATTATCAGTGTAGTGCAAGTCACCTAATATATAAATTAGATACATCACACTTGTCAGTTGTACCATCTTCCTGCAATCTAAGCCTATTCAGTTGAGTTGTACACACATTAAATATGGATGATACTGTACCATACAGTGCTGTCCTTCTGCAAATAAGATTTGTCCCATACAGTTTGTTCAGTTGAATTGAGATGTGTACCATATCAATATATATATGTATAACATGTCTATCTGCTCAGTAGAATAAGGTGAACACACTACATAGGTCCATACTGCATAAGTACAGTGCCCTCCTCCTGCAGCTGGTGTTAGTCCTGTAGAGCATGACGGTAGAGTTGAGGCAGGCACTCTATACGAAACTGTGAAGTATCACTAGCATACCCTCTGTCCGCAGCTGGTTTTGGCCCCGTAGAGTCTGACAGTCGAGTTGAGGCATACAAAAGTATCCATGTTGCATGACAGTGAGCCCCTCTCCCTCAGCTTGAATCTGGTTCTGTAGAGTCTGACAGTCGAGTTGAGGCATACAAAAGTATCCATGTTGCATGACAGTGAGCCCCTCTCCCACAGCTTGAATCTGTTCTGTAGAGCCTGACAGTCGAGTTGAGGCATACAAAAGTATCCATGTTGCATGACAGTGAGCCCCTCTCCCACAGCTTGAATCTGTTCTGTAGAGTCTGATGGTAGAGTTGAGGTGTGCACACAAGGTAAGGTCTGAACATTCCCCAACCACAGTACATGTATTGGCAGTTTGACGAGTTATGTGCAGATACTCAGACAGGGATCATGTTCTAATTTAGCCTGTCCCTGCTACACCAGTTTGGCTTCTTTGCCTCTTCCCACTTTCTTATACAGGTGAAGAGTATACCCTGGATGACATGAGATGCAGTCTCTCATGAGTGTGCCCCTATTGAGCCCCTCACATCAGGTATTTCTTAGCTGCTTTATGATGGGGACTCGTATAGGTAATTTTTGAACCGATCCCTCCACCATATCATTGTAGGATTTTAGCTAAACCCTATGCGGAGATGACTTACCATCCCAAAAGTTAACATTTTCCCTACCTGAAAACATATTTTTGATAGATACTCACCTCCTCACCCATCCTCCCCACTTTGGGTGCACATTTTCTTACTTGCTTTGTCAAAGAATGAAGTTTCGCAAGTGAAAATACATAGGGGGAATTATTGTACCAGGAGGTGTGTTGACATTTTATTGGTGGAGGGCTTTTATCTCCTTATGACAGTGGCACAATTTACATAAAATCATATGAGATTAGGTG
The DNA here is from genome assembly GCF_000517525.1 of Limulus polyphemus. Lineage (NCBI taxonomy): Eukaryota > Metazoa > Arthropoda > Merostomata > Xiphosura > Limulidae > Limulus > Limulus polyphemus. Next base: position 57,837 of record NW_013667670.1, read on the forward strand.
GGAGTTGCCTCGAGGCTAGTGGCATGCAACTCTCTGAGAGAGATAGCTAAACTGTGGTATCTATGTGAGATTAGGTGGGAGTTGCCTCGAGGCTAGTGGCATGCAACTCTCTGAGAGAGATAGCTAAACTGTGGTATCTATTGCCTCGAGGCTAGTGGCATGCAACTCTCTGAGAGAGAGAGATAGCTAAACTGTGGTATCTATTGTGAGATTAGGTAATAAATATGTTAACTTTAGTTTTGTTTCCCAAATCAAATCACAAATTAGTAACTGGATTTAACGATTCTCTAATTTTGTCAAGTACAGTCTCATCTTATTGGAAGTTAATTAGTTATCAGTTATGCACACATGGAATAGTAGTAAATTTAAAGATCTTCTAATGTTAACTGAATTAAATCTCAGTATAGTCAGATTTTATAATAACATTCAAGTGGGAAGTCATAGAAATGGAGTAAAGTTGTCTAGAGATTTCTGTTTTTTAGAAATATTGTGTTATTTATTTGTATATGTAAGAGCCTTGGGAAATCTTTTTTTTAATTCATGTAGGTTTTCTCAAAGCCAAATCTCGGCACTGTGATATCTGAAGGTAAGCTGTTTAATATTATATAAAGTTTTTTCTGCGTGTATCATTGGGATGGGTTGGTTGATAATAAAAAAATTAGTAATAATATTAAAACTGAGTACTCTGTGAAACTTTTATATTTCAAAATTGAGTCCCCTTTGTATAAATTCATGTTGCTTTTGATAGCATTTTTTAGCAGTATACATATATCATGCCAAGTACTCACTGTGGGACATAATTTTTCTTTTGATACCATTACATAATGGTGTATGTATATCTTTCACATTGACGACCTAAAAAGATTTTAAGGTGTTGAGTTGTACTCATTCAAAAATATTTATTAATGGGCAACACCTTACACCTTGGCTACGGGTTTTGTTGTCACTTTAACAAAAGCGTAAAAAGAACTATTCATACAAGTAAAATAACTATAAAATTTTAATTGAAACAATTCCAAAACCTGAGAAAATAAACAAAAAAAAAGTTTTGTAGTTCATAATCAGAAGTAACATAATTAAAGAATCAAAAATGTTCATTATAATATTTGTAATATTTATTTCATGGTTGATTTATACTTTACATATACACAATATTTAAAACTCTTTTTAAAATTTTTTTTAAATTCCAATTAAATATATTATTTCTTTTGCATATAATTTTGTGTTTTTTTTTCAGTGGAGTCTAACTTCTGTAAAGCTCCAGTGTGCCTTCTTTCACCATCCTTCTCATCAGTTAATACTCCACCACCCCTAATGCATAATGCATCTGTATGTGGTAGCCTAAGACAACAACTTATGAATTTGGAGGGTCCTGGTTTTGATTATAAGCCATTTTTTGGTGAATATCAGACATCACAGGTGAAATTATTGAGTTTTCCACATAATCTACTTTAAATGCTTAGTTCGGGTATCCAGATTTTCATGTCTCATGTTTGTAAATGAATTGCAACGGATCATCAGTAACGTAACCAAATATTAAAGCAAGCCGAAGGCTCACCATAATATTTTTGATTAGCACTCGAGATCTTAAATTCCAGTTTTAATTGAAACTCTGTAAATGAAGATACATCATAATTATATTCTTTTATTCTGGAAGAAAACCCTATTATGACTGATATGTACTTTCACCTTAAATCTCAATGTTGAAGTTAGATATGTAACAATATTTTACTGTATTTATAATTGATATTTTAGCTTTATATAACATTTAATTAATGTATTTCATGAAGGAAATGAGGAAAAAAAAGTTTCAACTTTCAGTTCTGAGAAACCCCAAAGAGTGTAAACAACAGATGTATAGATTTTTTTTTTCTTCTAATCCCATGGAAATCTAATGATCCACGTTTTATTTTTCAAGTTGTTTCCTTTCTCCGTTAGTGGTTTTATTACTATAGCCCTGCATTACCATCCTTATATGATGTCGCAGCATGTGGCTATCTTTGAAGATAAGTAAAAAAGAATGGATGTAAAAGATTCCTTATCAGTATCAAATAGATGAGTGGTTTTGGCAGCAATAGGTGGTTTGTGGACAGAAGGTTCTAATCCAAAGGTTACAAAACTTACAAATATATCATAGATCTGGATATTTTTATAGTTTCTTTTTTGTTTTTGTTCCTAATAATATACTTGTGTTAAGCTATCAGGTAATTATTGTTAGCTTCAGAGAGTGTTATTGTAAAGAAGGTAAACTATCCAGATAACACAAACTTGTTTTCTTTTTTGTTATATTGTTAAGTTTATCGTATTCAATCGCCACACGTCTGTTTTCGGGAACTTACTGAAAATAGACTATTAATTAATAATGGCTGGAGACGGCTTGAATGGGTAATGAAGAAAAAAACTTTAATATAAGTTTAACATAACGTTTTGACAAGGTTTTGTCATCATCAGGTACAAAACCTTGTTGAAACATTGTACATTTGCTGTTATGTTAAACTTATATTAAAGTTTTTTCTTCATTACCCATTCAAGCCGTCTCCAGCCATTATTAGTCTCAAAGTGGGTTCCTCGTCACTAATTTTGAAGACTATTAATTAGATATAGATTTTTTCTCGACTAAGAATATTTTTGCTAAAAATCACAACACCTAGCATGACAAAGATAATGGTGAAGTGGTCAAGTGGAGAAGTAAAGTATCAAAATGGATATGTTAATGAATATCCAACAAGTTTAAAACACTGTATATGTACAACGGAAATTTCTGATAAAACGGGTTCAAAGACAAGAAGAAATGTTTTTAATGTTATTTTGGTTTTTTCAAAACAGTGTCTCTAAACAAAGTTTGTAAATTTCACAAACTAAAAAAATTTTAGAAATGTTTAATCATATTAATTTTTTTAAGCAGAAACTGGATACTATTTAGAAAGTTTGTGTTAACTTCCATTGAGTATCCTACTGTGAGAAAGAAGTTACATAATATCAGTTATATTTCTCTTGTCCAAAAAGAGTTAAGGAAACTATTAATTTCATTGGAAAGCTAACCATTCATGATAATTTTGATAATGTTTTCCTGCGAGTATTATTTAAGGCTATGGAAGGACGTGTATCTATCTCACACTTAGTTAGGGTTGATTGTACTTTATAATAATGATGTTTCACGTCCTAATTCCTTCGTTTTTGATAATACTGTTGTGTGACACTGCAGTCTCCATCGTAACAATCTTCAGTGAAGGATGACAACATCATTCTTCAGTCACATGTTTTGATAAACTTTGTAGTCTACTGATCATCAGCTTCCAAGACTAATTTAAAGCAGATCAAAAGCAAAAAAAATTCATTGTATCTGCATCTAGAAGACTTGAGAAGTATGTGGTTGAATGGGATTGCTGTGAGTTGTTTTTTTTGGAAACCTTTCTCACAAAAACAGCCACTGATTTGAAGATAGGGCTGGAAGATAGTAAGCTTAGGCTTGTAATTTTCTGACAACTTCAAATCCTTACTTACTATGTTAGCACTACCAAGGAATATGCCCAGCCAGCTTCATTGCAGTGGTTTATAGGGTCAGAAGGTTCTCTTTCTTTGTTATAGCCTTCACTTTGTGGATGAGAGTGTTATGCTACTATGGGATGGCTGAGGATATGGTTTTAGAACCTATTTTTGGTTTAAGCACTCTTGTTTGAATTGAAGACTCCCATTTTCAAAATGTTACTTTTTTTTATTATTATTATTATTACTCTACATTGTTTAACAATCCTGCTGTACATGTATCCTTCCTTGGAAAAGGCTGTGATAGTGATATATTTTACAGCCATAAATCCTACCAGTGGTAGCACTGAGCTGTTGATTGTTTAGGATTCACTATGAACCAGGTATATAGGTGTTAAACACATCGCCTGTGACACCATGGCTCACTTTTGTGGTAATAAGTTGCTGCATTACACATGCTGAAATCATTTTTTATACATTATGACTAATTCCTTGTATTCATGTTGTCATGTTACACTTGAATACAAAGATCTCGCATTTACAAAACAGTTTAATTTTATTGTATTCAAATTCAAACATTCAAGTTTCTTTAGTGGCTAGAGATGTTTAGTTAGAAGTATCATTATATTCTTATGTAATAAGAAATTGAAAAATATTGTTGGCTAAATAACCATATTCACCATTGTGGTTACCATCTCAGGTTTGCATTATTTCAATACTGGACCTCTTGTAAGACAGTATGTGTAGCTCATGTGGCTGAAGCTTATCATCCTTTCTAACTTAAGGAACATTAATAACACTCAAAATATCACTGTAAATTATTAGCAGTCGTTTTTCATTGTAGTTTCAACCAAAATGTAACGGATATTTCCTAACCTTTCATTTTAGTATCACTTTTCTTTATTGGCTGTAAATGTGAATGTTTACAAGATTTCCTGTCTATTATAGGGTTTCATAATTGTTGTTCTGTCTATTATTGGGTTTCCAAGTTAATACATTTTCTTTTGTTTACCATCTTTCAGTAAAGTAGGAAAAGAATTGGAAGATAATTGTGCATCAAGCGTTTAGTTCTGGAACTTTTCTAATGTACTCACCAATGAAGTTGCAACTGAAAGCGAGTTATTGATAGTTTACAAAAGGCTTGATCGGTGTGGACTATAATCATGTTTGTTACTTCCTCTTTAGGTTCATCAACTTCTTCAACTGATTACTCAAAAAGGATTGATTCGGTGTTGATTAGAATCATGTTCGTTACTTCCTCTTTAGATTCATCAACTCAACTGATTACTCAAAAAGGATTAATTCGGTGTTGACTATAATCGTGTTCGTTACTTCCTCTTTAGGTTCATCAACTCAACTGATTACTCAAAAAGGATTAATTCGGTGTTGACTATAATCGTGTTCGTTACTTCCTCTTTAGGTTCATCAACTTCTTCAACTGATTACTCAAAAAGGATTGATTCGGTGTTAACTATAATCGTGTTCTTTACTTCCTCTTTAGATTCATC
>NW_013667670.1:63721-67660 GCF_000517525.1 Limulus polyphemus
AACTTGTTAATTAGATACATCCATACATTTCGATATCTTCTACTTTTCAGAATTTACAACATAACTTGTTAATTAGATACATCCATACATTTCGATATCTTCTACTTTTCAGAATTTACAACATAACTTGTTAATTAGATACATCCATACATTTCGATATCTTCTACTTTTCAGAATTTACAACATAACTTGTTAATTAGATACATCCATACATTTCGATATCTTCTACTTTTCAGAATTTACAACATAACTTGTTAATTAGATACATCCATACATTTCTTGATTTGGTGTTGATTAGAATCATGTTCATCATATCCTCTTTAGGTTCATCAACTTCTTCAACTGATTACTCAAGCACGTATTGCTACAGCAGGGCTGATCAAACTCCACGAAGCTTCTAGAAAGGGTTGGTTTTCACAACTAATTTCTTGTTTCAACCGAAGTGATACTTCATTTGTCAGTGTAGAATACAATGCTGTGGAAACAAAAAAGGTTGAGTTGTACCTTGAATATACTGCCATACAACTGTGTGAGCTATTTCAGGTCTGTTGAATGTTGTATGTTTGTTCTTTATTGCTGTGTTATCTTTAAGTTGTGTATATTTATTGCATGGAACGGTGCAAGCTAGAAGTATATTTGATTGAATGTGTCAGAGATGTAAGTTTATTTTAGAGAATTTCATGGGTTTATTACGACTATAGAATCATTAAGGTTTGGAAGTTTTAGTAAATTCTTCTGTTTGATTAAGAATTATGTGGAGCAGTTAGTTTATAGAGAATGAACGCATTTTCAATAATGGCTCCCCCAGGATCTGTAGGGAACACAAAATCTGACACCAGTTTCGAGTTCAGTGACACACTCATCATGCCCAAGTGACCTTCCAGGCATATTCTAGCCACCCTTGGCACCCCAAATAAATAAAGGTAGTCAGGGATATGCTGTATAGGTCCCAGGTCACTCTGACTCTGCCTGCCAGTTTGATCCTGCTAGCTCCAAAACTGTGGGAAGCATTCAAATTCACGAACAATGGGAATTTAGTATAGGATGACCAGTTTCTGAGTTGTAACCAATTTCTTGTTGTCAGATAATTTTCTTATTTATCTATATATATGCATTTGTGTGTTATTTTTTGGTTTTTGAAGATGTGTATTTTTGTCCTAGTTTTGGTTATGACTTAACTGTTAAATAGAGATCATACTGAAATGCTTATATGTTTTATTAATAGGCATGAGTGAAATATCTTTATTTTATAATGGTTTACTGGTTTTTTTTTAATTTTATTGTCTGTACCGTTTTAAAGATGAGTCTGACCTACTCTGTGATTCCAGCTGGAAATTCCCAGTGTATCTTTAAGAGGTACTTCTCTTCAAGAGAAAACACCCGATACAGTTCCTGGACCGAATGGGCCCTGTCTAACACCACTAGGGCGCTATCAACTTGTAAACAGAATCCACAAGTTTCCGTTTCATTACCAAGAAAATCCAGATCTTCAGCCAATCAGAAACTATGAAATCACTTTTCTAGTTCGACTGCTTCACCAAATCTCGACAGCAGTAAATAAAAATGTAACTAATTACTTGAACTTTTACAAATGATGTTTTTAAAAACTTGTGTTTACAGCATGATTGTTAATTTGATTTGAGGTTTTCTCTCGTCAGATTTGTTCAATTTATCAGTTTATGCGGGTTGATTTCAGTAGTTTACATATATGTATATATTTTTTAACTTTCTAATATTGTATTGAATAAATGGTGATATCTATAAGTATTTCTATCCTAAATATTGTCTCACATTGCCAGAGTAAATTAGTGTTTCTACTACTGCATACACCAACTGTTATTGAGAGGCACACTAACAGTTCATTCAGTTAGTGTTTTCTTTCAAATCAAGTGCCTACAGTCAAATACCAAAGATCACCCAACCTAAGTAATTTACTGACCCCTGATTTTCACACACGCTTATTAATTTTTAAAGTTTCTATAGAATTTCTTATTCTCAATTCTGTTACTATTATTTTTGTATTATTCTTCCAGTTATATATTACTAGACCTTCTATCATTGTTGATAAAAGATATTTTCTGTACTAACGCCTCCATTAAACCTTAAAAAGAACGTTCATATAAAGAGTGTTATAAATCAAGACCAATTTATCATTTATAGCAAGTGGTTTATCTTGTTTCATGGTTTAATTTTAATACCATTAACTAGGCCCTGCTGGATAGACATAATTTACAGATCACGGGATTGATACCTGTTGCTGAGCGTGCTCGCCCTTTCAACATAGGAGGTAGTGTGACTGTCAATCACATTATTCGTTGGTAAAGAGTAGCCCAATAGATGGCGCTGGATGTTGTTTACTAAATGCCTTCCCTCTATCAATCCAAATGTAGGGACATCTACCTCAGATACCCCTCAAGTAGCTGTGAAGAAAATTCAACAAACCATTGAATATAAAACTTTCAACAGATTAGTTAAATTAACAAAAACAATATGGTTATTAACTTAAGCTTATAAAGTAAACACTTGCTGAAGAGTTGCAATAGCTTGAAAAGTAAAACATGAAATGCTGGTTGGTTAAGAACAAATAAACACTGAAAAAAAAGAAAATAAACAAAATGGTCCTAATTTTACAAACTTCTGCTCTGCACTGTCTGATAAAGTTTAAGGGCTAGTAATACATCAGTCTACTAATTAATGTTTTAAGTGCAAGTTCATTATTCAGAATGCCAGTTTGTTATTAATCCAAGATTGAATTATTTTTTTCTAGTTAAAAATTAGATAAAATTTGACAATGAGTTAATAATAATTACTTTTTAATGAACATTATTTGTTATTTTTAGTATGGAAACAAGTTTAATGACTTCTACTACAGAGAGACTTTTTTAGGACAATTAGCTAGGCAGCTTCTTACAGCTCCATCTATCTTTTATAAAATAACCAAAACAGGGTCAGTGCCATCCTCTTTTCGAGAACTCCAGACTTTACCTCCACGTGTTCACCTCAGATACTTGGCTCGTCGACAAACTGTTGGTTACCTGCTTTGTCTTATCATCTTGGGCTACGTGTGTGGCTACAATCCTCTAAAAGTTGTGTTTTTTCTAGCCATTTTGACAGCCTTTTATTTTGTAATTAAAGCATTTTTCTATCCCATGCCACCTCCACCTCCTCCAAGCCTCTGACATTTTCCAAAAAAGTATAGATTAATAAAAAAGGTACTTGTTGAAAAGTTCTGTTGTAAATTGCGAAACAAAGAAGTGTTAATTTATAGATATATCTTACCAATAAGTTATGTTGTAAATTCTGGAAAGAAGAAGATATCGAAATGTTAAATGTATGGATGTATCTAATTAACAAGTTATGTTGTAAATTCTAGAAAGAAGAAGATATTGAAATGTTAAATGTATGGATGTATCTAATTAACAAGTTATGTTGTAAATTCTAGAAAGAAGAAGATATTGAAATGTTCCTTTTTGAGTAATCAGTTGAAGAAGTTGATGAACCTAAAGAGGATATGATGAACATGATTCTAATCAACACCAAATCAAGCCTTTTTGAGTAATCAGTTGAAGAAGCTGATGAACCTAAAGAGGAAGTAATGAATATGATTATAGTCAACAACGATTCAATTCTTTTTGAGTAATCAGTTGAGTTGATGAACCTAAAGAGGAAGTAAAGAACACGATTATAGTCAACACCGAATCAATCCTTTTTGAGTAATCAGTTGAGTTGATGAATCTAAAGAGGAAGTAAAGAACACGATTATAGTTAACACCGAATCAATCCTTTTGAGTAATCAGTTGAAGAAGTTGATGAACCTAAAGAGGAAGTAAAGAACACGATTATAGTTAACACCGAATCAATCCTTTTTGAGTAATCAGTTGAAGAAGTTGATGAACCTAAAGAGGAAGTAAAGAACACGATTATAGTTAACACCGAATC
>NW_013667670.1:68033-69372 GCF_000517525.1 Limulus polyphemus
ATCAAAGAACATACCTTTTTTGATTTATTTATATATTTAACCTGTACATTGTGCTGTACATTTTAGGATTGCTGAACTGACTTATAAATGTACTGTATCTAACCAATAAGTTATGTTGTAAATTCTGGATCAAAAACATACCTTTTTTGATTTATTTATATATTTAACCTATACATTGTGCTGTACATTTTAGGATTGCTGAATTGACTTATAAATGTACTGTATCTAACCAATAAGTTATGTTGTAAATTCTGGAACACGGAAGGGAATTGTGTATTTTGTGTGGATGTATCTAATCAATAAATTTCATTCATTTTAGTATCGCAGATAACTTCATGTTTGTTGTGTTTTTGGAGGTTTCAAGTACTAAGTATATTTACAAAAGTAAAAATTTCAAAAGCTTATGAAAATAACTCTGCAACTTAAGTTACCAATAGTGTGTGAAAAAATAGTTCATAATTAAATTTATACGTATCAGTGTGTTACATTTCACAGAAAATTGTCTTTTAATATGGGCCCGGCATGGCCAGGTGGTTAGAGTGCTCGACTCGCAATCTGAGGGTCGAGGGTTCGAATCCCCGTCCCTCCAAACATGCTCGCCCTTTCAGCCGTGGGGGCATTATAATGTGACGGTCAATCCCACTATTCGTTGGTAAAAGAGTAGCCCAAGAGTTGGCAGTGGATGGTGATGACTAGCTGTCTTACACTGCTAAGTTAGGGATGGCTAGCGCAGATAGCCCTCGTGTAGCTTTTCGCGAAATTCAGAAAACAAACAGACAATCTTTTAATAAAGTTTATGTAATACATTTTGTAGAAAAACCCTTTGCATTATATGATTTGTTAAATTTATTTGGGAAATAATTATGTAAGACTTGTTGTTTCAGTGGAACTGTAGACATAGTAGGTCTGAGGACTTTAATGGACTACATCTGCCTCTTGTAAAAGAGGAGCTTTCTCCTTTTCATTCAACAATCAGTTATAGTCCATTAAAATTCTCAGACTTAATATGTAAGACCTTTTTACACAATGTAGTTACGGTTTAATCATTATAACAAGTATAAGGAAACAAACTATCACTAAATATGTTAGAGCTATGTAGGACTGACTACTGAAGTTGAAAGAAGAAAAAGGAACTAAACAAGATAGGGATGGAAGTGGACGTATCACTTGATCAGCTAGTAATTACGTAGCAGACTAAGCAGTCTTGACTTTACACGGAGAATAAAATCCCTACATTACTGAGTTCCCCACTTTGTCTATCGAAAGCTTAGTGTTTGAATAGGATCTCAGCTTTCATCATTATATCATTCCTTTAGTTAATCGTACAATACTATTTTTA
>NW_013667670.1:70372-78522 GCF_000517525.1 Limulus polyphemus
AAAGATGATGATGAATGAAAATATGAAATTTTGGTTTTCACTATTCGCCGATTTTCGACTTTTGGACGCTCTGGATAGCCGAAAAGTGGCATATACACCGAGGATAGAGCGACTATACCAGGTAGCTCTTCATATCTAGCTACCGGTGATCTGTAGAGAAGAAAATCCAGATGACTTTTGTATTGCTTTAATATGGGTGTCCGTTCTATAACATTTCTATATGCTATAATCACTTTGACACAAGTTGCAGGCCTAAGTTCACAAACAACATTTCAATAGAATTTCTTCACTGATGGTACTACACCTAACACACAAATATATTTACTTACAATTACAGAATTTCTGTGCTAGTCAATCAATGAACTTAATAGATGTGATAATGTCCGCTGGAAACACTGAACTGAATCATTCGCCAAATACTTCACTGGATACTAACTGCATATTGGTATTTATAAATAATGTACTCTTGTTTCTAGATATTAGAAGAAGATTTTTGATTATTGTATCACAATTATCAGCTCCATCCAGCAGGCAACTGAAATATGACATTGAAAATATAACTTTAAATACTGTCCCTTCTTGAATTATGAAGTCTCTTGAACAATCTTGGCACACAAATTAAATAAATTGTCCATTTACAAAGTTTTTTTTGGTTGTTTTCTTTTCCAAATGTTATGATGTACAGATGGAATTACCTCTTGTCCCTTATTGTCATGTGTTCTGCTGTTACTTGGAGAGTTCTCTCTAGGTAGGTGATCAAGTAAATTCTCTTCCTGGGGCTTTTGATAGGTGAGTTTTTGGCATCTAGTCATCAGTGAAATCACCCACTGTATGACTCTGCATCATAACAGCTGAAATTAGTTTTATCTCAACTCGGCCTTCTGGATCAGAACATTCAATGAAAGGAAATTGTCTCACTGTACAGCGAGATAGTCCACCTGTGTTTCAATGATGCATTCCATATCATACTCCTGCAACTGTGATTCCATGTATGATATTTCCATCTGGATTTTTAAATTGAATGAGCCATTTCAGCAACACACAATCCACTTTGAGGCTGCACTTCTTGCCATACAAGTAGTGTTGATAGTACTTCATGAATACCACAGCTAAAAGCAGTTCTTTCTTCATCATGTAGTATCTTCTTTTCAGGAACAGTATAAGAATACAACTTGTATATGCTATCACTCATTCAACTCCATCCTGCCACTGGGGCAGCACTGCTCCAATTTCACTGTTATTGGCATCAGTATCCAAAAGGAATTCACAATTATGTCAGAGATACAGCACCACAAGTGTTTCACTGACAGGAATATGTGCTCGCAATCCTTGGTCCATATGAAATATGCATTACCTTTAGTGAGAGCATATATCACTGGTGCAGTGATCTTGGAAAGATTGACCGTTAAACATTAATAACGTGATGTGAACCTAAGGAAACTTGGAATTTTCCATCTCATCATTATTAAGGAGAGCCAGTGTCAAACTGCTGTAGTCTTTGTAGGATTAGTCAAGACACCTTCTCTACCCACAATTGGACAAAGAAATTATTCTTATGTGTACATCAGTGGACACTTCCTGGGATTCAACTTCAATCCTGCCATTCTTATCAGCTGTAAAACTGTACAGGTTTATAAGAGCAGATTAATACATTTGGCGAAATATCAGAATCTCCTCCATATGTACAAATGTAGGGAAGGTCCTGGATAGCCCTGCTTCTTTACTTGAAAAACAGCTTGTCTGTGCCATGACATCTTGAAGTGTCAACCGTGGCTTCAATGTCATGGGAACCTAAGTTTGATTGGAGATACTGATTTGCACGCGGTGAATTGTACTTGGGGGCACTACAACAGCTGTTGCCAGTGATTGCATCCTTTTCATCGACTAGCCTCGGGTGACAACCTCAAATCTCATTATCACTAACAATATCTCCATCAAGGTTTGAATATCTTGTACTCTTAATTAAGTCATGGTCTCTCTTGGTTGTCACTTGAAGAATTTGTCAACGAGAATGTCTTCATAATCTGCTGATGCTATTGTAGGGTAGGCTTTTCTGTACAAATAGCACAGGTCATCTATGAAGGCACCCAACTTCTCAGAGGTATCTTTCATGGGAGACTAAACTTGGTTGACCTAATGGACAGCTCGGTTTTGACTGGGTTATAACATTGATGCAGCTAGTCTAAGCCCACAAGCTATACCTTCATCAAATACTCATGTCACCTAAAGCCAGACCATCCAAACTCAGAATTAGGCATTGCATTGCCTGTTCCTGAGACCCCCACTTCGAGGCAATAACCTGTCTAAAATGCCTCAACAAATGGTCTAGATCTTCTGACTGCCTCTTTAAGCATCTGGAGATTCATCTGCTTTGCCTCCAACACATGCGTACTTGATCTCAGTGCATATCTCTCACTTCCAAGCTCGTGATCCGCTCCAAACTGTACAATCCAGTATGACGATGTGTTACTGAGTAAGCAAAAATCTGGAAGCTCCACACACTGACAAGAGTCAACTCCCGACCCTGGGGTTGCTGAATGACAGGATGCTTGCTGCATTTCATCCATAGGTTCTTACAAATCTCTGGTCACCGTATATATATGGTACATGCTGCTTTGCAACTTGCCTCTCTTCTTGGGGTAAGTTTTTGCTGGCCCACACTTTGTACTCTTCTGTAATGTAGCTAATGGTGGTTAAATTCATCCACCATTGGTGCTTCACTCTGGGTGGAAGGGTGTCTCTCTTCTCTTCGTTGAGAGAGACTTATCCAACCAATTTCCAGTATCATCAGTGGGTTCCCATTATTTCATCTGCCAATCATGCAGCTTCTGTTGTTGGCTGTCATCTACCAATGGCCTTTCACTCCTGACTCTCCACTGTGATTATTGGCCTTTCTTCATGGAGGGGTTCCACATCTTGCATCTAATCTTCCTCCTCATATTCACCTATTAGTGCCTGCTGGCAAAACAGCTGCTGTTGGTGGAGCTCATCCATCAACGTTACCTTACTTCTGACTGCCAGTGGGGCTGGTGCCTACTTTCTTGGAGAAGCTCCCTACTAACCCACTGATCATTGATTTATTTGTATGAATACTTACAATTTCACATGTAATGAAACAACACTTGCTGCTGTGAATTATCTAAAAATGGCATCTGATGTCTGGGTCTTGACTTGACAGAGCACCTCCCAGCATGAAGAGGCTCTCTCCACTGCTCCACAAATCACAAATTTTCTCAGAGAGCGCCATCTGTATTATATGCCAGTGAAAGAGATCGTGCAGATTAAGCTTATTCACCAATGGCATTTGCCCATTTCTCTCGTGGATGATATCAATAAGAGGCAAGGTTCTGCTTCTCTGGATGGTAAATATCTAGGGGTCCTATAGAGATTGGAAAAAAACACACCATGATTCGATATTTACTGAACCTCCAGTTAACGAACTCTAACTGATTACTTTGAGGGAAATACATACACTAGAAAATACCACAGAGGAAAATAAAAGATAGAACTATAGCACTATGACTAAAGGATATTGCTCTTGTGGAGATTTTGCTATCTCCAAGTGAGTGAATAGCCAAACTTTGTCATTACTCAGTGAGTACCCCAAGTCTATAGTAGAGCAGAAATATTCTTTTTCATAGAACATAGAGTACAACATAAAAGGAAGGATGACCTACAAGTAGAATGTTGAAATCTGGAGGATGTCTCCTGGATTTGGGACTTTTGCTAATGCTGCAAGGATGCCAGGAAGCCTTCACCTACAAGCTGTATCAATGGAATGGAGTCTGCTGTACCAGTGAAGTTCTCCCACTGAGACGAAGCCTTGGACAAAGTTGAGCCTAGATGACTGAAGATTATAAGGAGGGCAGGCAGGCTAGGGGGGGGTCTGACATCAAGTGGTACCTCTGAATTTTAACTGTGTTCATCATGAAAAAAAAAGAGAGTCAAGACACATATAATTACAACCACGATCTTTATATACAAACAAACCACTTAAAATCACAAGACATAGATAAAATAAGAACAAATGTTACTAGTGAGTGTATTGAACTGGCAAGAGAAAAGTAGGTATACCTTTCATTGATTTCTCTTACCTGTTCAGTGTGCCCTCCCCCCTGTAATAAAAATACGGCTAATTACCATTTATGAATTCACGTTTCATGTGTGTCAAAGAAAGGTGAGTTGAGTTGCTTAGTTAACTAGCTATCTGCATCCAAACTGAACTGAAAGGAGATATCAAAATTTTACATATTAACAAAGTAGGAATCTAATGCATGGTACAGTTCCGTACTACAAATGACTTTAGGGCGAATTTATAGAAACAAACGTACTAATTTTTCACTAAGCATATTTAAAATTTTCTCAAAGCTTTAGTTCAGGACTTTATGAATCCCGCGTACGTAAATCAAGTGTACAATTTGTCCTAGGTGTAACTCGCTAGGATAGGACTCGGTCAAGGGTGTTATGTATTATATCATGGGGTAATTCCATTGTTGTCAATAACGTCTTGACGGACTATATGACTCGTATGGGATAGGAAATATCTATTATTTTGTCAAATGGTTGATCAGTTATAAAGATAATATAAACTGTGAAAATTATTTTTGCTCATTTGGAGAAATATTCAGTTATAACTTGGTTAATCATAATGTACTGATGGCATGTTGGTCAGATGTAGCATATAAATAGAGATGTCGAAACTTTGCTTTCCAATGAGCTGATCCATTAACGTGGATGGCAAGGCATTCTGAGAACGATAGTAGTTTCATGTTGCTGATATCAAATTAAGCAAAGCTGGAACTTTCATATTCACCATACTCTTTGTAACGTGTAGCTGTGAACTATGTCTTGGTGTGGGTCAAGTGAAGTTATTATAAGTGTTTATGAGAGAAGGTAGAGAATAATGTAATAATACATCAACCATAATACAATTGCTATATCCAGTGCCGATGAGGCCTCTCGCTGAATACAAGGGCTAAGTTTTTGTCAGTCTTGGTTGCTTCACTTCAAGAAGAAATGAGCAGCAGAGCATTCTGGGAATGATACCTGGAAGCAAAGAATCTTTTTATTGAGTGTTTTTTATCTAAGTAAATGTATTTATTCGTTATTAAATAATGTGTTTTATTTTAAGAAAAGCTTGTGAGCAGTTTTTATATCATAATCAAGTGATGCTTAACTACATCCTGCAACATACTTTACGAGTAACTTGTTTTAATGGTTTTATAGTTACGTTTTTTTATTAAGTTTTGTCTTAGAATTTCACACACTAAACGATCTGTTGATATATTTTCAAATTTCATAAGTTTGCTTTCTCAGATGACAGAACCAATTAAATAATAGTAAAATTTAGGTGAAGTGTTAATGGTCACTTCCTTTAAATCAAAAGATTAATTGATTAACAAATGTAAATTTTTCTCTAAGAAATAACAAAAACTTTTAAGTAACATATGATAAGCGCGGGCAAGACCTTACTGTAGTGCAAAATTCAATATTTCAGCCCATAAGCCTCTGTAGATTATATTAAATCATTTTTAACCAGATGATTGTATGGATTGTAGAAACTGAAATGTAAACAGGTCAGAGACAATTAATCGATAAGCCAAGTACACAATTTGTTAAACCACATTATTTGTTTATTGGGTTCGGTTGGTTTACCCCTTTTCTCACAATTTCAGTTATTCAGCGCTTTATTAAATGAAGCATGCTCCTTATCACGTCCAATAAATCATTGATATTTTGACTTGCTAGTTCTAGAAAAATTTATCCTAGTCTGAGAATACCGTATTGAAACTAAGAGGGGCATTAATTATTTTTTTAAACAGTTGACTGTTGTGTTATGATGTTTGTACATAAATATTTAAATAAATGCTACGAAAGAAGTGCTTTACATTTTGCAACTCGTTAATTTAGGATTATGTATGAAATGAAAAATCTGGAAGATCTGACGAAAATTCTTAGTAAAATTGAATAAGCCGAGAAGATGGCAAAAGGATCACTGAATGTCATGAATTTTAGTACTAAATACTGTCAACCGATGGCGTTTATATATGTTTGGATTATAGACATGCTCAAAACAGCTGATGCGAGTGCCAGGCAATAGTTTAGAGATAAACTCGAGCATCCTGTTTAGTATAGTTGCAGTTGTCATAGGGAACATGTAAACATGGAACGAAAAAGGTTCATTCTGTTCTTTGGCACTGTAGCTGAGAAGCGTAGTATTTCAGTTTTTAGTAATTTAGCCTTAACTGAGTAGCATCATCTAAACATTACAAATGTTAAACTTTAACTTAAAGTAAACTTAGTTAACTTATACATGTAAAGATTTGGAAAACAAAGACAAAGTCATGGAGACTGTAGGAGACTACGAGTACAATACAAAGGACCTTATAGGGCATGGAGCATTTGCTGTTGTATTTAAAGGAAGATGTAAAATGGTAAATATATTCATTAAATTATAAGTAATGTAAAGGTCTGGTTTAGGTAATAAAACTATTATAAACATTTTCAAATCTAACTAATTCAGTTGAAAAAGAAATAACCTAGAGCCAGGGAGTAGCATTAGTATTAGTAATACTTTTACCGCTGGCATTTTACTTTATTGTTTTGAACTTTTGAATTTTTTTATTTTACATGAAAGCATTGAAATTGTGTGCTTGCATGTGCATCGTTTGCTTATAGTTATACTTTTGTATTACGACATTTTGTTTTTGTCCGCAGTAATTTGTATCAATATGTTTGATCATATATGATATAGGCCTATCAAGTTATTACCAAATTCAGTTTGAAGGGAATTAAATGAAATAATATAACTTGCCTTATTTTGTTACTAACTTGTAAAAGGTGTGTCATTTCGTGTGTTTTTAGTTTTGGAAAAAAAAAAATTCCATTAGTTAAAAATCATAAGACACTAGGTATCAATTAACTTTCACAGTACCTATTGTAAATCATACGTTACTTTGTCTGTGAGTTTCTTTAAAAGTGGAATATGACTGTTATATAAGCTTTGCATTAATGGACATCAAAAATTGCTTAAAACCTACTTACATAGCCCACATTCACTACACACACTCAAATAGACTTCAGAAAAAACTGTTTAAATCTCTGTTTATCTTGAACACTATATGTATAGTCATATCAAACCTTTTTTCATTAAAAAAGCTTAATTTTTTGTCATTATAATAACCTCATTTATTTGATATTTTAATTATTATATTAATAAAGACCATAATACTAAATACAGTATTGTAGTCTGTGTCCATAAGGCTTAGCATTTCTTCAAAATAGTGATACTGTCTTTAAAGTTAATTTCTCTAGGCATCTAGAAATATTACTAGTATTTTAAAATTTTATGAAATGTATTGAAAGACTTTAGAATGGTTAAGTTACTAGAATGCAGTGTGAAATTAACAAGATTTAAATAGGCTTAACATCATTAAACCTACTTTTGTATGCTAAATATTATGTGTAGATAAATAATATATTCAAGATTATTCAAATGCAAGCAGATACAGGAGACATGTATATAAAATCCTCAATCAAACTTTCAAAATATCTAAATATATCCACTAACTAAAACAAAAATATCTGGCTCACAATTTATCCTGTTAAGATAATGACAGTCGAAACATTTGAATGGTTAAAAAAAGAGATTCCTGCTAGTAATAGCTAGTGGATTAACCTTTTAGTTTGTTTGTTAAAATAGTAGTTTTTTTTTATAATTAGGGTGGACAAGATTATAATTTGATGATAATAATTCTTTGAACATTAAAAAAACTTGAATAAATTCAATAAGTTAGCATAATCCATTATCTCAGGTAAACTATTCCAAAACAAGCTCTAACCAAGAAGTTCAAAATTTTTTAAAGACTTTACTCTTACCAGGTCTTGATTCCAGAACTCGCACTGTTACGATTCTTCAAGTAGTTTGAAATATATTGATTGTACTTCTCTTTTAATTTAAAAAGTTTTGCATCCTATGGTTGAAAATTTTAAAACTAGGAAATATTCCACTGACACCACTCTGTTGCAAGAAATTTTTACTCTCACTTCCAAAAACAAACAAGAAACCCCATATTATATTGTGTATATTAACAAAACAGGTTAAGAGAGCCATTGTTAAGGGTAAGAGGACATTAAAAACTCTCAAGATT